>NW_018744593.1:2415000-2547931 GCF_001683475.1 Chenopodium quinoa | reverse complement strand
GACAAGAAGTCAAAGTTATTAAGTATGGTAAAAGGGGGAAAACGCAGAATTTTTACAAGTGTTGGAAGCTCACCTTGGACTTCTCCTTTGAGGGAGAGTCGGTAGAGGGCCGCTTTCTGGCTTATAATTTCCGCGCGAAGAAGGGCGGCCGCCTTCTTGGAAGCGGAGATTTTTGTCCATGGCTTCGCCTGCAAAAGCATCTCAGAGTTAGTAAAAATTCAAGCAAAACTAAAAATGCGAAAGCATAAAAAGGGGCCGACTACCTCTAGTGGTCCGCTCACTCAGGCCACAGGCGTCCAGGAAATACTCATCATACAACCAATTGAATTTGGGTATGCAGTTCAGGGGGATTAACTCTCGTACCCCTCTAGCAGAAGTGGCTCTGATCTCTACTTTGAAGAGACCTTGATCAAGGATTTCCTCCTTGGCTTTACTAGGAACAGGCGGCAGGCTGGAGCCGCCTACGAGGAGAGGTGGATCCCTGTTCCACCTATTGTACCTTTTGTTGAGAAGTTTGTTGGGGCTAGAAACAATGAAGAAGGTGTTCCTCCAGTCCTTCCATTTGTTCTCCTTCCCCCTTGTCATCAAGTAGCCCTTATGGCTGGAAATCTGGTACCACCCGGTACCGCTTGCTTTTGGGGTCCGGCTTAAATAGTTTATTTGGGCAAACGCTGCAAAATTCGGTTCAACCCCGTACATTTTACAGCCGGCCACGAAGCCCAGAATGTTGGACCATGAGTTTGGGGCCAACTGCCAGAGCCCTACCTGGTACCCCATCTAGGATTTGTTGAACAGCCGGATGCAAGCGAAATCTTAACCCAGCCTTAATGGCCGCCTTATAGCAGGCGTCCCCATAGCTGGCCCCCTCAGGCCAGACTACCGTATCTTCAACATCCGACACTGATAAAAAGTAATCTGGACCTATTACATGGTCCGCCTGAAAGGTCCCTAACCTCTCGGCCATGGCCTTGATTCGGCCTTTTGGGACATGACAATAGTAGGGAGTGTTCAATTCCCTATGAGAAGCAGACGACTCATCCCAGCCGACTCCTTTTTCAACCGCATGGGACGCTCCCGCCTCATGAAGACGAGAGTGCCTCTCTTCTGAGTTTGGAGACTGCCGGCTGGATGAGCTGGACTCAAAATCACTTGAGCTCTCAGAGGAGGCCGACTCCTCTTTCTCAAAAAGGACTGGCTCCAGTCCTGACATGTCAACAAGCATATGAGTGGCCCCCTGAACCTCCTCCGATTCTCCCAAAATTGAATCACTCGGAGTGCTTGGGGGACCAGGCGGCTGGTCCGAGAGCTCGCTCACTTGAACATAATATGAGGAGCTGTCTGAATTTGTATATCTGGCCATCCTTTTTGTTCTGGCCATAGTGTCCTACACAAACACAGAGACAGTCGGACTTGGAGCATAGGGCAAAGTTTGGTCCAAAAAGGGGCAGGCGGCACTCCTAGTCCTAGATTCAACCGTCCCTGGTGACCGACTGATCACTAACCTAGGTCGTGCCGGGTGCTTTTGGGATACCAGATTTTCAAAAGAAAAATGCAAAGAAATGAAAAAAGTGCAAGAGCAAAACATACGGTTACCTGAAGTGTGTATTGAGAAAAGGAGATGGAAGTCTTAAACAGCTGGTCGCCACGAACAGTCGGCTAGCGCAAACAGTCGGTCGGTTATCAGTCGTCCAGAAGTCTCAGAGCACAAGTTCAGGGTTCCGAGTTCTCTTGCAAAAGTTCACAAAATGTGAATTAGACCTTGGTCAACATGCCCTTATATAGGGTTATTCGAGAATTTGAAGGGTCACACCCTAAATTCAAAAATAGGCGGGAAAAATAGACGGCCTACCACAGGCCGACACCCGTCACAGGCCGTCGCGCAGCTGCAGGCCGACACCTGTCACAGGCATCACGTGACGAGTCACGTGACCCCTGTGAGGGGCAAATGTTTTGGGGATTTTTCCCCGCCACGTGGACCAGTCAGCACCTGCCACGTGTTAGCCAAGTGAACCATTTAGGGACTGCCACGTGTAATGCTTCAAGAGGTCTAGCATGGGCCAATCGCGTCACGCCACGTGGCCCACAATCTGCTAACCTGGAAAACGGCCAACAGTGCTCGAATCCCTAGGCAAGCCCAATCAGTCCTAGGTCTACCATTTAACCTAGTATTTGGCACGTACTTCGAGGCTATAAATATAGTAATTAGCCTTCATTAAACACACTCAGAAATAATTAATCATCTCACCAAGAGAAGCCTAACCCTCGTGCATACTAATTGCTAGACCAGACTTAGCATTAATTGCACACCTTGATCACCATTGATCACTCCTCCCTTCCGAGGAACTAGATCACCCGTTTACTTTCCGCACCATTTACTCCTCATACACGTTCTAACTTGATCTTCGGAGGCGGAGCTCCCACCACCCGGAGTCTCCGTTGTTTTGCAGGTACAAGCGCAAGGATCCCAGTCCCGGTATTGTAACTCTCCTGCAGGACATCAAAAGACCCCGAAACAATTATCATAACCATTCCCACCAAAATTACATCCAACCTTTTAAAATCCCTCATCTCCCAATCACCTTCATTGAATGCATCTGCATTCAATTCATCTGTTGAAGATGGTTAGGTGCAATCAATTCTGGACATTTTTTCCAGAAAACCCACCCCCCCAAACCCTACTTATTCATTTTCCCCCTCTTCTCTCTCTCCAAAAACGCTCTCTTTCTCACTCTTGATTTTCTGGTTCTCTCCTTTCTCTCTCTTGCTTTGCTTTCTCTGATTTCGTTTCTCTTTCACCATGAGTTCTTTAAACGAAGAAAACCCAGATTTGTTATGCTACGAGTCCCTCCCTTCTACTACTGCGAACTCTAAGCCTCGTGCATCTTTCCAGAGGTACAAACCTCGCCGTGGGTCTGGTGTCATGAAACCAGTTCGTCGCGCTTCTATAATTGCGAGGAGGAAGATTCGTGGGGCTAAATTGACGGAGTATATCTCCAGCGATGAGCACTACTAGAAATAGGCCGAATTCCGACAGACATGTTTTTCTGTCGGAAAATTCAAAATTTCCGACGGATTTATACTCTGTCAGATTTTTCCGACGAATTCAACAATTCCTTCAAAAATCCGTCAGAAATTTCCGACGGAATATAAATCCGTCGGAATATATGTATTTTCCGACGGATTTTTCCATCGAAACACTAAATTTCCAACGGAATTTATATCCGTCGGAATTTTCCGACAGAATTTCTGTCGGAATCTAATTAAAAAAAAAAATACGAAACCCTAAAACAACCAACCCCCCCCCCCCACTTCATTTCCGCCTTTTCTTTCCCCTTTCTCCTTCTCTTTCTCTCTCCTCTCCTCTCCTCTTCTCTTCTCTTTCCTTTTCTTTTCGATCTCTCCTTCACTCCTCCTCCTTCTCCTCCTTTTTCTCGATCTTCTTCTCCTTCTCCCTCCTCTTTCTCTTGTCTTCTTTCTCTTCTCTCTCTCCGTCCTTCTTTCCATCAACAACAACAACGTCGCTACAACGACAACCACCACCAACGTCAACCACCACCAACATCAACACCAACAACAACGACGTAACAACAATGGCGCCGACAACCACCGCATCTTTCTTCTTTCCCCTCCAATCTCAAACCACCACTGCCCACAACACCGGCGCAACAACAACAACAATACCGACGCAACAACAACAACACAGCCGCAACAACAACCACAACACAGCCGCAATAATAACGCACAACAACAACGGCTCAACAATATCCAGATCTAGTTTCTTTTTTTTTGTTTTTTTTTTAAATTTTGAAAATAGTTAATTTTTGATGTCATTGTAATGTTAGTTTATAAATTTTGTTTAGTAATTGTATATTTATTTATTTCTGTAAATTGTTTTGGGTAATTTTGTTGTTTTGTTTGGGTAATTTTCCGTAATATTCAAAGCCAAATTCGATTTTAAAGGTATATTTTCTTTTTTTTTTTGTTTTGCAAATTTTTGTGTTGTGGTTGTGGTTTTAGCGGTCGTGGTGGGTGGTGGTGATAGATCTGGGTTTTGGGTGGGTTTAGGTGATAGATCTGGGTTAATTGGGTGGTTTTAGGTGGGTGGGTTCGGGTTAGGTGGGTTTAGGTTATATATATTGGTTAGTTGGGTGGTTTTAGGTGGGGAAAGGTGGTGGGTTAGAATTAAGTTGGTTAAGGGGGTGGGTCTGGTGGGTGGGTTCGAGTTAGGTGGTCAAGGTTAGGGTTAAGGTGGTGGCTTAGGGTTTGGTTGGTTTAGATGATGTGGTGGGTGGTGGTGGGGCTACAAGGTATTGCGGTTAGGCAGTGGGGGTTGGACGTGGTAGCGGGTAGTGGTGTGGGTGGTTTTTTTGTATTTTCTTGGATACGGGTTAGGGTTAGGGTGGTGGGTGGGTTTTTCGGGGCAGGTGGTTTGGTTGGAAAACAGGTTGGGCTGGTGGTTTGGTGGGAAAAGGGGTTGGACGTGGTGGTGGTGGGTGGTGGGGTAGGGTGATTTTTTTTTAATTTTTTATAAGCTTTTTCTAACGGAATTTCCGTCAGAACTTTCCAGCGGAATTGTGTCCGTCGGAAATTAATCTCTTCCGATGCCTGAATTCCGTTGGAAAAATGGTTCCGACGGAAATTCCGTCGGAAAAGGTCGTTTACCCTACAAAATATATCCTGGCAACCGCTTCCAACGGGTTTTTCCGACGGAATTTTTCCGTCGAAAATCGTTTGTTTTCTAGTAGTGGAGGAGGAGAAACCGACGAAGGTCGTTGATGGGGCTTCTGGATCTAAGGACGGTGCTCCATCTAATCCGGCCTTAGATCTGGTTTAGAAACTTGCCGATGAGGGGAGTTCTGATGCTGTGGTGGCTGTTGATGGTGCTAGAAGGGTCCCTGATGCTGGATTTGAGACTGGGGACTCTAGCTTTGTTGAGCTGACTACTGGGGAAGTTCTCTTGCCACCTAAGTCCCATCCTATGTTGGCTGGGAGTGCTGTTGGGCCTAATTCTGGTGCTAAGCACATCAGATCTGGCCTCCTTGAAGGTCTTGAGCCATATGATGTGTACATGGCGTATCTTCAGATCTACTATCCCCAGTACTACATTCCCCCAAACTAATTGGGCAGCGTAATTTCTAAAACCCTAATTTTTTTTAGACGAATTGTGGTTGATTATGGTTTAGATTGTTGTTTGCTATGGAAACCCTAACTGTAGCATAACGATGATGTTGTTGGTTGGCTTGTTACCATGTTGGTGGCCTAAAGTTGTCTCTGCTACATTGATTTTTTGCTAGTTGCTTATTGTTTGTGGTTTTATGCCTTTGTTTGTTATTGTGGGCTGTTTGTTGAAACCTTAATCTTGCTTTGTTACCTGGTTGTTGTGGCCTGTATGTTGTTAGTATGATGTTACTTGGTGGCCTAAATCCATCTAAGTCCTCTATTAGGTCCTTTGCTAGATGCATTGACTCCCAACACTTATAATGCATCACTGTGTGTAAGTTTCAAATGATGAAGGGACTCAACTGATAGCTTATTGTTAAGTGAGGAAGATCTAGTGACTTCAACTTGAAGTTGCTGTTGAGGAACCCACTTTCAAGATTGCTTTGAATGAAAATACCCTATCTGATGGACTAGGTACAAAAGGTTTTTGTTTTCATTCATTTTAAAAGTTGTTTTAGTTACAAAAGTCTTGTAAATTAACTATGTCACCCTACTACATGACTGCCTAAAAATGTGATCTAAGTATTTACCAAAATACTCATAACCAATACATAAACTAAAACAAAAAACAAGTTTAGGGGTTAATGGTTATGTGTGGCAGTCTATGAGTCCCAAAAGTTGTTGGCTTCCACTCTTCTGTGCTTAGTCTGCATCCACCTCCATGTTTGCTTCTTGTTGATGGTTTCTTGTTGTGGGAACTGAAATTGTGTTCAAGTACTGCACCACTTTCTGTTATGAGTTCCCTGTCAACCTCTAGTAAGTCTGGAAGTAGGCCTTGTATGTCCAAGCTTCTCTGTGGAGGCACAAACACTACAAGAAATAGGCCTATTTCCGACGAACATCTTCTGACGGACATGAATTTCCATCGGAAATCCCATATATTCCGACGGATTTTTATTCCGTCAGAAATTTACGAGGATTTCCTACGGAATAAAAATCTGTTGGAATTTATTGGCTTTCCGACAGAATATTCCGTCGGAATATTAATTTCCAACGGAAATAAAATCCGTCGGAAATTTCCGACGGATTATTTCGTCGAAACATTAAATTTTCGACAAAAATAAAATCCGTCGGAATATAATTAAATAATAAAAAAATAATAAACCCTTAAAAAACCCTAAAAAACCCAGATTCCCCTTTTATTTCTCATTTCTCTCTCCTCTCCTCTTCTCTCCTCCTCTCTTCTCCTTCTTCTTTTTCGTTTCTCTTTCCTTTCTCCATCACCTTTTTCCTTCTTCTCTTTCCTTTCTCTTTCCTTTCTCCTTCTTCTCTTTCCTCTTCATTTTCGTACCTGTTTCTTCTTGGTTTTTTTTCCTTCGATTTTCGACAACAAATTACTATGGGTTTTCGGATTTTCATCAACAAGCGAATAATTATGGTGTTTATGATCAAATTCGACCATGAAAACTCTAGATCTAGAGTTTTCATGGTCGAATTTCACCTTTAAAGCCCAAATTCGACTTTTTTCGGTGGAATTGAAGGTATGTCTTCGTTTTCGGTCTATTAATTTGGTTTTTTTTTTATCTAGTTTGCAAAAAAAAATTATTTAGATTTTTGTCCTGTTTTTTGTTTCTTACTTTTTCGGGTTTTTTTTTAATTGTGGATGGTGGTAGTGTGTGGGTGGTTGTTTAGTTTTTTTTTTTTCTTTTTTTTTATTTCTCATTTTTCGGATTTATTTTTGTGTTTTTTTTTTTACGTGGTGGAAGGTGGGTACGGTGTTAGGTGGGGTGGGGTGGTGGTGGGTGGGTACGGTATAAGGTGGGGTGGTGGTGGTGGTTGGTTTCGATGGGGAATGGTGGTTTCGGTGGTGGTTGGGGAGGGTGGGGAATGGCGAGGTTGGTGGTGGCGGCTAAGGTGGTGGGTCTGGTGGTTGGGTTCGGGTTAGGAGAGTATTTTCAGGTTAGGTGGGTCTGGTGGGTGGGGGTGGTGGGTTTGGGGTGGCGGTGGGGTGGGTTGGGGTGGTGAGCCAGGGGTGTGGGCAGTGGTGGATCTGGGTGGGGTAAGGGTTAGGGGTGGGGATTTTTTTTTCTATTGACTTTTCCGACGGAAAATTCCGTCGGAATTTACCTCTTCCGACGGAAATTTCCGTCGGAAACCAGCCTTCCGACGGAAATTCCGTCGAAAAAGGTCGAATTTCCTACAAAGGGTTTTGCGACAGAGTGATTCCGACGAAATTCCGTCGGAAGGTTGGTTTCCGACGGAATTTCCAATATTTTCGACGGATTTTTTCCGTCGGAATTAAGCTGTTTCTTGTAGTGAAAGTTGTTCCCACCTTTCTTTGCTAGTATTTCAAGTATGCAAGATTGTAAGGTGATCCATGTGTACTTGTTCACAGTTGGATCAAATTCATCAAAAGCTTCTTCCACTTTCTCTATTAATTCATCAAGATTCTTGGGAAATGATTGATATTGAATGGACTGAATAACCCTAAACAGACCAAGATCTAACACATTTAAATCTGGACTTTGTGTTGGTTGAAAGATAAACTGTATGTTAAACCCATTTGCTTGCAATGCTGCTTGAAATTCTTCATCTTTAGGTACCTGATGTGACCTAGCATTGTCCTACTGAATTATGATATCCTTTAGTAACTGTGGAGGCCATTTTTCATGTAAAGTTGGAATTACATGATTGAGTAGCATGTCCCTTATAGCTTCCTTGCTAACTCCCTGGACTGCTTGTCTCTTGTGTGCCTTTGTCTCTGTTTTTTCTTTTCTTCTTGGCAACTTCATACTTGACAAAAGGGAACAACCCATACTTCCCATCATGCAAGAGGTTCTTATGTTCACCATAAAGTGGCTTGCCTATCATACCCATGTACATAGCTTTTAGCTTGAACCTCTTAGATTGTTGTGCTTTGTATGGGTCTTCCTCATTTGGTAGCAGATAAAAATTCTTGTTTATGGGTTTAAGTAAAACCACTTCTCATCTATGTGAATTGTTTGCTGCATATCCCTAAAGGTAGAATCTCCTACAGGAGGAATGGGGTTCACAAAGCTTGGAACCCACTTGAGTCTTGCTATTTTGTGATTGTCAGTGAGTGTTGCATGATTGGTTATTATGTATGTTCTAAGTCTGCCCTTTTTTCTTAACCTATGTATGGTGGAGGATGACACATGAAGGCCTGCAGCATAGCTCATTTCAGTGGTCCTCTTATACAAAGGGACAGATGTCAGCCACTCATCTGAGTACTGTTTGGGTTTGGGACCTATTTTACCTAGTTTTTTTTTTGTCCTAACATCATATCAATAACATTCCCCTCCTCTAAGTGTTTTTTTAACTACCTAGAACCATCTTGTTGTTGTTGATCTGTGAACATTGTACTTTCTAGCCAAGGTGGATAAATATCCTCTTGGCAATAAGTCCCCTTCCATGTTCAGCAAGAAATCATCAACAAGTTACCTCTTTTCATCTACTGTCATTTCTCTCCTATCCCTTGTTCCATCTGGTTCATCTTCTTGTTCTGCATCATCTTCATCTACATCATCAGTATCTGCTTCATACCCTTCCTACGCATGTTGATTGTTGCCTTGTTGGTATGCCATGTTTGATTCATGACTGAGTGAATCATGATGTCCTATGTTTGCTTCATCCATGGATTCATCATCCATGCTGTGATCAAATGTTGCATGTTGTTGTTCCTCTTCATATAGTTGTTGTAGTCCATAAAATTCAGCTTTAAATAAATGTGCCATGAGTCCATTTGAATGTTTAAAGATTAGATGAAGTGACAGCTGATGGTTTTTTTTTGCGGTCTTCAATGGAGCTTAATTTCTGTACATAAGGATGCTGCTGGAACTAACAAGGCAATTAGAAATTAGGATATTAGCTACTAATTTTAGAAGGATATAATTTGTAGGGCTGCTTGTTTTTGTAAACTTAAATTTGTTGGTTTTTGTGAACAAACTTGATGCTTATCCCTCCCCCCCCCCCCCTAGTCCCATTGAAACTGAAGAAAAAAAATTGGGATTAGTTGGCTAGGTGACATCTTTTTATAGGGGTCCTTTTGATTGAAATGAATGGAAATTTGAATTTGGGGTAACTTTGGCAAAAAATTTGAAATTTCGTGGAAAAATAAGGAGGGAAAAGGGAGGGGGGTCAAAGAAATTTGAGTCCCTTTCTAAAAGTCAGACACAAATATGGGTGGGAAAAATCTCACTCAAAAAATTTCCCACTTGTTTCCATAAAGTGAAAATAGGGACCACTACCTTTCCCTCCTTTTTATCTCTCCTAGTGCCATACCCTTCCACTTAATTAATCACCCTTCAATTTTTTGCCTAGGAGTCCGCATGCACCCAATTTGTTGCGAGTAATCTGAAGCGGAGATAGTATATGATATTGATCTATTGTAAGTCCGATTCACATAAATTTGTACATACTGTTTGTAGATCATAGATTGTGAAGTATTCATCCGATTGAAAAATGAGCATGGAGAAAGATATGAGGAGTTCATGAAGGGCAAATTGGTTGCAGTGGTTGGAAATATTACTGAGCATCCTTGCTTAGGTATGGATGCTGATTTGGTTGGTGCCATTGCCAACCAAATTGACGTAATTGTAAATATTGCTGCCGATACAAGATGGCATGCCAGGTTTACTCTTTTTCTCATAATAATAATGTCTCTTTACATGTATTGTTACCAATTTATCATATACGAAGTATTAATTAATACTAGCTACCAGAGTCATTCATGACTTAAGTTTTATGAAGATAGATATTTGTAGGGAATTATAATAGGTTCACACTAAACTAACGAGAGAAACGCGAAAGACTAGGAGAGGTACGGGACGAAAGAAGGCAAAATCAATAAAAGGGCATAGCACGGATATGAACAAAAATAAATAAATAAATAAATAAATAAAAGAAGTGAATATAAAAATTGATGTTAAAAAGGGGAAATTCTATTTAGGGGCCATGTTTGCATTTCTATTTAGTGGACCTCTTAGCTTTGCTAAACTCTAATTAGTGTTCTAATCTTCATTAAAATGGCTAATCCATAACTTTACGCCTCATTGCTTGACCTTTATGAACTACTAAGCTAACTTAACCCTTAGTTAGCACCACACCACTACCTAAGCCACCAAAACCACCCCATTGTTGATTCCACCACCGTCCAACCACCAGCACCACTACCTAGCCGACACCAATTCTACCCAACCACAAAACCCACCCACCGCCCATAAGCCACCTCCACCACTCGAACTTTACACACTACTTTCTCTTACAGGTATGATGTGCTCCTTGATGTGAATGTGAGAGGAGTTTCAAGACTACTTGCGTTTGCAATGAATTGCAAGAAACTCGTACTTCTTTTACATATTTCGACGGGTAAGAAAATGCAATGAAATAATTCTTCTGTTTTTTAATAAATGTATTTTTTTTATATTTTTTTACATCAAATCTTTGACCATTAATATATAGAAGAGTTTTTCCTTTTTCGTCCAAAAATATTATAATGTCTTTTAATTTGGGGCCCTTAGAATTTGAGGACTTGTACAGTCACCTACCCTGCACTCCCTCAACATCGTCCATTATGAACTTAATAAGTTTAATAACCTCTATTTAAATGAACTTACAATCATTTGAACTTATATTTCCTCAGGCCATTAATTGTCTAATACTTTGTTTTTCATATCATAGCTTTTGTCACCCGAAAAGCTGTGGGAGTTGTTCAGGAAAACCCTATTGTCATGGAAAAAAGCAAATTAAGGAGAGGAAACTCGAATTCAGATGTACCAGCAGAACTAGACATCAAAGCAGAATTAAAGATAGTTGATGATTTATTAGCTTTCAGGCATTCAAGAATATAATTTACCTAGAGAGATGATCAAGTTGGGCATGAGAAGGTACCTTTTTTTTTTTTTTAATCTTTGGCTCTTTGCTAAGTTGCTAAGACAGTATTAATTTCGTCGTCAAACTTAGTCTCAGTTTACATTCATACTACCTCAGTTCTAGATTAATTGACACATTCGTAAACGCACTAGTTTGATCATTATTATACATGATTAAATATTTGTTTAAAATATAAGAAAGTTGAATTGAAAGTATGAAAATTTATATAGATATCTATGGTTAAATTAACAACTATTGTACTTGATAACATGTATTTTTAAATTAATACATACATTAATTAAAAACTACGATGGGTACCGTATTGTCAAAATTACTCCAAGTGCAATAAATTAAGGAAAAATTTTAAATTACCACCCAAAAATGTATCCATTTTCAAAATAACCACCCGTTTAATTTTTTATTTTAAATTATCACCCCTTAAAATAAATAATCGCTCAAATTACCACCTTTTTCAAAATTTCGGTGGGTTTTTCGTCTGTGAGCCCCACCTAACAGCTACTAACCGCTATTTTGACCTTTTTGACTGATTTTCCCCTCGATTTTTCTCTTTAAAATAGCTCTCTCAACTTCAATTCGCATTTCCTTCACCAAATTCCACCAAATTTCACTATAATTGGGGTGAATAGGTAGAATTGGGAATTAGGGTTCTTGGGACAATTCAATTGGGCATTTTCAACAATTTGTTGGTTCATCAGTGCTTGGTTCGGTGGTTGCTAGGTTTGTGGATTAAGAGCGGCGGGATCGGGGGGTTCGTGGCTACGTGGGTTAAGAGCGGCAGATTCGTGGGTTAAGAGCGGCTGGTTCGTGGATTAGATCGGCGGGTTCATGGGTTTTAGATCGGCGAGTTCGTCGGTTGCTGGTGCTGGGTTGTGTAGGTGGTTGGTGCTGGGTTGTGTTGATGGTGCTGGGTGGTGGTGCTAGGTGATTTCCGTGCTGCTGGGTGGTGTTGGTTGGTGGTTTCGGTGTGCTGGGTGGTGCTAGTGGTGGTGGGTCATGTAGTTTAATTTTAGTTGAAATTGAATTATTTTTTTTTAGTTTGATTAATACTTAAGTATATGCCTTTATTTTTCACTAACTACACTTAAGATCTTTTGCCTAGGAGTCAGCAAAACACCACTTTGTTGCGAGTAACATGAACCGGAGGTAGTATAACATTATGATATAGCTTAACTAATTATACTTAATTATGACATTAAGATTTTTGAATATGGTCTTATTTAATTGGCTAATCTATTAACTATTACTAAAACAAATAAAACATGCTGACATCATTAAGGGACACATGTCAACTTCTCATGAAAAATTTTCCCGCCTAAACTATTTTTGACATAATTTTTTTTTTCTTTATTTATTTCCTTCTAAGTTTCAAGACTAAAAAAAAATATACAATACTTCTTTCAAAATTAATTAATGAGATTATGATTACATTTTTTCTAATAAAGAATATTAACAACCATTTTAAACAAATAATAGCTATTTAATTCGTGCAACGCACGGGACTAAATTAGTACTGATGTAATAATAAAATAGGACCAAACTGCATGGATATTCGAATACTTATGTACTAACGAAGGTTATGGGAGAGATGGTGGTAAGCACAATGGGAGATAAATTACCGACGGTCATTATCCGCCCGAGTTTCATTGGAAACAGTCTTCAAGAGCCATTTGCTGGATGGATTGAGAAATACAGGTATAAATGACTTTGGAATTTTTTTTTTCTTTTACTTTTTTATCTGCATGATCTTTTAAGAACAATGAGCTGTCAAATGATCAAACAAAATATAATAACTATATTTAATATTTTGCAACATAATGCACATCAAACTCCTTATACTTCGTATATTACACCATATTACACATCAAACTCCTTTATACTTTGTATATTACACCATAATGCACATCAAACTCCACGTGGCTGTACTTTTCCTTACAAATTAATATTTATGTATGGTTAATAAACAATAAGTAAATACTCCCTCCGTGTTTAAAAAATAAAATGTTTAGACTTTTACAGAGTTTTAGGAAGGTTAGTTGAATTTATTAAAATAATATGTTGTAATGTAAAGTTTGAGGAGAAAGGAAAAAGTAAAGAGTTTTGTGGGGACCATTAATTAGTAGAGAATATTAAAAAAAAATAGAGAGATTTTACTAAAAAAAAAAGTTTTATTTATTTAAACACGGCCGCAAAAGGAAAACATTTTATTTATTTGAACACGGAGGAAGTACTAAATAGTGTCAAGATAGGAATGCAAATGAATGATGCAATATTTAGAAAGTAAAGGAAGTAATAAGATAATAAAGTTATTAAAACTGGGATTCTACTTTGAATCGGAAGGGACTCTCAAAATCAAATCATAAAATCGGATTATAGAATCGTAAGATTCTACGAACATTAAGACGTCATATCCAAATTTAATTAAATATATTTTAATTATAAGTTTGAAACCTAATTATTGATAGAAGATGGATATTTACTCATTAAGCAACCCATAATTAACAATGTATATTTATAAATAACTTTGTAGGCATGTTTTAAACTTGTAAAGATTTCGCTAGTTAAGAAAAATATGTAAAATCGGGTAGAATCGTAAATCGAATCGTATGACATACATGAATTGTAAAATCGTAAGATTCTAAGATTTAAATCGGGATTTTAATAACTATTAGATATCTTTATTATTTTTTCAAGAAAATGATAAACATAACCCTTAAGGCTATGTATAAGAGATTAAATAAGAAAATATTAAGGATAGATTAACATTAATTACACCGATTTGCGCGTGAGTTTGTCATGAATTTTCAATTTAATTCCATTTTAAAAAGTATATTTAATTTTTATATAGCCATAAGGACTACATATACCATTACCTTTTTTTTTAATATCTTTGTTAAACTATTACAGGGGGATGGATCCAATGATCTTATCGTACGGAGAAGGACAAATGCAAGGAATTTTGGCAGACCCTAATGGAATTATAGATATTGTAAGTACAAAGTACATAGTAATTCACTTCATCACTTATACGGAGTATGTGGCAATTCCACCATTTTAATTTTTGTTTTGTCAAATCCTTAATCATTTCCTATTTCTTACTCTTAAAAAATACAGGTAAATTCTAAAATCATTAGCAACCCTATATTTTTGCTAGTTATATTATCTTTGGTCAATAAATAAATAGCCTCATGTCCAAGTGTTGTACCCAATTAACCCAAATATGAATGACAAGGGTACATGAGTTGAAGTAAAGAGTCAGCGTAACATAGATACCCATCTAACAACACAGAGCTATTGGCAATGTATGTGTACTTATATGTGTCTCTAGGTACCGGTTGACATACTTGCAAATGCCATAATAGTTGCCATTGCAAACCATGCGATTTCAGGCAAACTTGGAGTACATATTTACCACCTTGCTTCATCAATGGTGAAACCACTCCAACTCCAAACCCTTTTTAAGTATTGTTGCAATTACTTTACATTGCATCCATTCAAAAATTCGAGAGGAGAAATAATCAAAGTCGAAGAGATGGACTTCTACGCATCATTAGATGAATATATTTTGGCTGGGATGAATTCTAAGCCTTCTAATGAAAAGCTATATAGCCATCTTGTTCGCATAGCCGCTATCTATGAGCCTATAATGTTGCTTAGACTAAGGTAAATTCTAACAACTTTATCTTCTATCTTCATGCTTTTACCGTATTTACATATTTTACTTTGACTTTTTTTTTTCTTATTAAAACTTAAAACCTTTTAATTTTGTACAGAACAATATAAAATGTTACTTTGTATGGAACAGGTATTGGAACAGATATAGAACCATTTTTTCCTTTTACATCTACATTTCCATTATATGGAGTAATACCAATGTACTTCGTAGTGCATTATCTCTATTGTTACATCTTTTACATTGAATTAATTATATGTTGCTCTTTTGTGTAATTACATGGATGTTGATTATATTTTGGTCATTTTGCTCAGGTTCAACAACATGAATACTCAAAACTTGTTTGAAGGAATGTCTTCGGAAGAGAAGAAAATCTTTAACTTCGATGTGAATTGCATTGATTGGGAAGATTATTTCATGAACATCCAATTACGTGGTCTTACAAAGCACATTCTCATAAAGAAGATTCTTTCTCCAAAACTTTAAGACTAAGTTACGTCAATTATTTGTATATTTTTTATAAGAAAAGAATCATTAAAAAGTCGTTATGCTCTCAGCATGAAGGGAAAAGTCAATTTGCATATACCAACAAAGAATAACACATCGGAAGAGATTGTCGCATAATCTCTCCCTTCTCCTTTGAAAAAAAGTGTGGTGTTATTACCATTAGAAGACAATATATTTGATAATGCGATACAATGATACATAAAAAGTATTTGTTTGTTGCTTCATTTTATTTTCTTGTATATATGTTGAATAATTCAGAATGAGTGATGTAAATATTAACAATGTACTATGTTGGAAATAATACAAGAAAAAATGGAACATATAAAAGTAAAATATAAAGTGGAAAAATAATCTGGAAATTTAGTTGGATGAGTCGCAGATAACTTTCAGCTCTCCTCAATACGATTCACGCCTTCAATACAAATTGCAGGGAGTAAACGGCGCGTCGTCCCCAGGATAAAACCCCAATTTATACACTCCTTAATCTGCGTATTAAAGTGTAGAAGCTTATTATAGAACAACAAAAATACCCAACTTTGTATATTATCCAAGTATATGATGGAATGTTATTGTGAAATATGTATATCCAAAATTGATGCTCAAAAAACATATTTATAAAGCCGTAAACAATTATGTACGTTACAGTACTAATAGTATGTAGTAAAACACTACTTATAACTCCATGCATGATGCATGTTGTAACCCCTAATTAAACATTTAATTGGCATTAAAAATTTACCACTAAAAGCTCATCCTCAATCTTTGTAATAAAGTCAAACCATAATATCATTGTAACCAAAATATCAGAGTAACGTTAAATCATTGATGTTACAAAGTAAACCGTTTTTAATTTTGAAAATTAAGGATTTTTTAATCATAAATATAGGAGTTACAAATCTTCATAATAATGATCTTAAATTAGGATGAGTATACATATAAAAAACGGTAACTTAAAATAAAAGATATTATTTTATAATTTAAATTTAATAATTAAATATATTAAATTAAAAAATCAATTATCATTAATTATTTTAGTTAAAATATCCAACAATCCCCCACTTATTTTAACAAAAAATAACTTACTCGGATAACCGTCACAAGATACCATGCATGCTAGAGGTGGCTCCGTCTTGAAACCTCTAATTAGTGTTTCACTTTACCACGTACTAGAGTCAAGTGGCACGGCCTTGAAACTTCAACTACTTGATGGCACGTTGGAAACTTCACACACATGATACCTTGGGTATTTTAAAGCTTCTTAGGTTCGCACGTTTTGGCCATGTGCACTATCCCGGTATTCATGAGTGTCTTTAGAGAATATGCCCTCATTCTCATAGAAGCGGCCTCACTTCCACACTCATATAGGTAATCCTATCAAGAATGCTCTTGTGGTCAAGCATTCCGCCCACATAGGCTATAGGGTCATTAAGAGCAAAACCTTACAAATCATATAATTAAAATATTTTTTTTACTTTGCTCAACCTCATCAACACCACAAGTGTACATGCCACACCCTAGGGAGGGACAAAATAACAATATATGTATACAATTGATTGGCATGTCTACCAGTCATCATATGATTCGTTTTTCCCTAAATAGGGTATCCTCATATATGACTTATTTCATTTTTCGGCATAAGTCCCATTCCCCTCGATACTTTTCAAATCTTGTCTCTAGCTAAAGCTTTAGTCAATTGATTGGCAAGATTATATTCCGATCGTACATGGTTAACATTTATGGCGCCATTGGACAAATGTCCTCTCACGATCCCATGCGTCCTTCTTATGGATCTAGATTTTCCATTATAGTACATACTATGTACTCTTCCAATAGCCGCTGTGCTATCACAATGGAGCAAAACTGGTGGTACCGATCTATCCCACATAGGAATATCATGTAAGAAATTTCGTAACCAATTTGCTTCATCACTAGCATTTGACAAAGCTATTAATTCGGCCTCCATTGTAGAGTGGGATATAATTGTTTGCTTTTTGGACCTTCAATTGATTGCACCACCACCTATTAAGAAAACAAATCCACTGGTAGACATAGTGTCTCCGGCTAAAGAATTCCAGTCAGCATCAGAAAAACCTTCAAGTATTGCATGGTGTCTTTTATAAAAAATACCATAGTCAACAGCTTTCTTAAGATAACACATTAAACGTTATATAGCAAACCAATGTTCATGACAAGGTCTACTAGTAAAACAACTTAACATACCGACTGCATAACTAATATCAGGCCTTGTAGTATCTACAGCATATCTTAAGCTACCAATAATTTTAGCATATTCTTTTTTATTAATAACATCATAATCATTCACAGTCAGATAAAGTTGAATGTGAGAATCAAAAGGACTATTTCTAGGCTGCAATCAAAATAATTATATTTTTTCAACATTTTCTCAACATAGTGAGATTGGTCAAGAAATATTCCATTTGAGCACTTATGATTTTTCATACCCAATACCACATTTTCTTCACCCATGTCCTTGATATCAAAATAATTACTAATTTTCTTGGTACTAGAAATAATGGATAGGTTAATACCAAAAATAAGGAGATCATCAACATATAAGCAAATAATAACACTATCATTACCTTCACGCTTATAATAAACACACTTATCACTTTCATTGGCCAAAAAACCATTAGCTATCACACAATCATCAAATCTCTTATGTCATTGTTCAGGAGCTTGTTTAAGGCGATAAAGTGATCTAGTTAGTTTACACACTTTATCCTCCATCCCAGGTTGAACAAACCCATCAGGTTGTTTCATATAAATTTCTTCATCTAAGTCGATCTCCATTCAAAAATGCAGTTTTAACATCCATCTGATGAATTAGAAGATTATGAATAGCAGCAATAGCAATTAAAGTTCTAATAGAAGATACTTTAGCAACAGGAGAATAAGTATCAAAAAAGTCTATATTTTCCTTTTGATAAAATCTTGTATAACCAACCTAGCTTTGAATTTTTCAATAGTACCATCAGGCTTTCTTTTCCTTCTAAGTACCCATTTACAACCTATTGCCTTACAACCAGGTGGCAAATTAGTTAAAATCCAAGTTTTATTAGACATTAAAGATTCTAACTCATCATTAACAACTTCTCTCCAAAAATTAGCATCGGGTGAGGAAAAAGCTTCGGTCAAAGATTTAGGTTCATCTTCAACATTACAAATAATATCTTCTAAATCAAACAAACAATCATCAATAGAATACAAATAAAAATCAAAACCAAAGTCTTTTTCTACCCTACCTCTTTTACTTCTTCTAGGAGGTTCATCTAAAACTAATTCTTTGGTGAAACTAGACCTTTCAAAGTGATCATTACTAGTAGATACATCACCCCCACTATTTACAAAAGGAAATTTATCTTCATGAAAAATTGCATCCAAAGATTCAATCACAACATAATTTTCTAAGTCTAAAAATCTATATGCCTTACTATTGTAAGCATAACCAATGAAAGCATATCTAGCTGCTTTGATGCCTAATTTAGGAATTTTAGGATCTGATTTTAGAACATAAGCCAAACACCCCCAAACACGAAAATAACTAAGATTGGGTTTACGGCCTTTCCATAACTCAAAGGGTGTTAATAAAGTCTTTTTACGAGGTATTCTATTCAACACATAATTTCCTGTTAATAAGGCCTCTCCCCAAAGATTTTTAGGAGCCCCGGAATTTACTAACATAGCATTAGTCAAAGCAATTAGAGTTCTATTTTTACGTTCCGCTACACCATTAGATTCCGGTGAATAGGGTGGAGTAATTTCATGTATAATTCCTAAGGATTTTATGTGGTCTATCAATCCTAAGGAAGCATATTCTTGTCCTCTATCACTTCGAAAAATTTTAATTTTACGCTCAAATTGATTTTCCACCTCTTTTATAAAGGTGGTTAAGCAATCAAAAGCATCACTTTTATTTTTCATCAAATAGAAAAAAGTAAATCGTGAATAGTCATCTATAAAGGTAATAAAATACCTTTGTCCACCTCTAGTCAATATACCTTCAAACTCACATATATCGGTATGTATAAGTTCTAATAATTGAGTATGTCTTTCAACTTTAGGATGAGGCTTTTTTGTAATTTTAGTCATACTACAAATTTCACATTGTTCAAATTTATTTACTAATTTAGGTATAAGGCCTAAACAGCTCATGTCATTGATATATTTACGATTAATATGACATAAACGAGCATGCCAAACATTAACACAATTCACAATTTAAATGGAACTAGTAGTACTTTTATTCATCTCAACATTCAATTTCAACATACCATCACAAGCATAACCTTTACCAACAAATACATTATTCTTGGTAATAGTGTAACTATCAGATTTGATAACCTGTTCAAAACCTACTTTGTTGAGGAGATAGCCGGAAACAAGATTCTTACGAATATGAGGAGCATGGAGAACATCCTTCAAGGTCAAAACTTTTCCAGAAGTGAATTTAAACTCAATATCACCAACACCAAGAACATTAGTAGAGTGAGAATCACCTAGAAGGACTTTTCTTTCGACATTGGTAGGGTGATAATTTTTAAACCAATTTCTATCATGGAAAATATGTTTAGAAGCCCCAGGATCAATCCACCAACCCTCATAATTATCAACCATGTTAATTTCAGTAATCACGGCTACAAGAGGTTCCTCCACCATGTTGGCTTGAGAAGTAGGTCCATTTTTCTTTTTTCTACAATTTTTAGCAATATGACCATACTTACCACACACCCAACATTGAGGTCTATTACATTGATTCTTATTATCGGAAGAGTTGGTGTGAGATTGATTTCCGTTATTATTAGGCCTAGGCTTATTATTATAATTTCTATTATGGTTATGTTTGCCATGACCTTTATTCTTAAAATTTTTACCCTTAGGTTTAAAGTGAGCATTATTTTTACCATTGTTATGACCTTTAGGAGAGTCCTCATTAGAAGTGATAAAATTTACCTTACTAGAATCACCATTACCATTCTTTGTCACGTTGTCACGCTTTAGTGATTCTTCCTCAATACGTATCCTTGTCATGAGATCGATTACCTTTAAGTCATTTTGCTTCCGTCTCAAGGTCTTTTGAAATTCGCCCCATGATGGTGGTAACTTGTCAATGATGGCCGCAACTTGCATTTGTTCATCCACGGTGATACTTTCGGATTGGATATCATGAACGTATTTTTGAACCTCTTGAACTTGTGCCACCACGGACTTGTTATCCTCCATTTTGAAATTGAAGAACTTGCTACAAGCGAACTTCTTGGCTCCGGCTTCTTCGGTATCATATTTTTGTTGGAGAGCTTTCCATATCTTTCTTGCATTGGTGTAGAAATTAGAATAGTAGTCATAAAGTTCATCGGACAAACAATTGAGTAAATAATTTCTACAGTCTTTTTCGTCGCTCTTCCACTTCTCAACTTCCTTATTGTGCTTCTCGAGCTCTTCAGGTTTCATTCCGGTGGTATCTTTTTTAGTAGGATTTTTGGTGTCCAAAATCCATACTACCTTCATAAGTTTCAAGTAAAACAACACCTTTTTGGACCAACGCTTGAAAAACTCACCGGTTAACTTGAAAAGCTTGTTAAAATCATTAGGATTGGAAGTGTTTGGTGAAGGATCCATGGTTCGTCTTGAGATTGTTGGAAATAATACAAGAAAAAATAGAAAAAATAAAAGTAAAATATAAAGTGAAAAAATAATCTGGAAATTTAGTTGGGTGAGTCGGCGGATAACTTTTAGCTCTCCTCAAGACGATTCACACCCTCCAATACAAATCGCAGGGAGTAAATGGGTCGTTGTCCCCATGATAAAACCCCCAACTTATACACTCCCTAATCTGCGTATTAAGGAGTAAAAGCTTATTATAGAACAATAAAAATACCCGACTTTATATATTATTCAAGTATACGAGGAAATGTTATTGTGAAAATATGTATATCCAAAATTGATGCTCAAAAAACATATTTATAAAGCCGTAAAAAATTATGTACGTTACAGTACTACTAGTATGTAGTAAAACACTAATTATAACTATGCATGATGCATGTTGTAACCCCTAATCAAACGTTTAATTGGCATTAAAAATTTACCACTAAAAGCTCATCCTCAATCTTTGTAATAAAGTCAAACCATAATATCAGAGTAACGTTAAATCATTGACGTTACAAAGTAAACCGTTTTTAATTTTGAAAATTAAGGATTTTGTAATCATAAATATAGGAGTTACAAATCTTCATAAGAATGATCTTAAATTAGGATGAGTATACATATAAAAAACGGTAATTTAAAATAAAGGAAAAATTGACAGAAATAATCCCAACTTTGCTCGATTCGCTCAAAATAATCCCAACTTTCGATTATTTTTTAATAATCCGAACTTTAATATGAATTTGCTTCCAATGATCCCAAGTAACCGATAACCTGTTGAATAGGTAATTTTTTTTTAAAAAAAAAAGTTTAATGTACATGTGTCATTATGTGATTGGTTACAAATAAGTTTAATTTAATTTATATTTATATTATTGGTTTAATTAATTAATTAACTTTAAAAATATTATTAAAAAAAAAAACCAACCTAACCAGGCAACTACTGCCACCGCCATCCAGCCTGAACCCCCTGACCGCCGCCGGCGCCTAGCTGGCCCACTCCCTGGCTGGCTGGTGCCCATCCCGCCGGCTCAATTCCCCCCTTCCCCGCCGGCGAATCCGACCCTACCCCTTTTCTCTTCCCGACTTCCTGTTTTGTTTTCTGGGTTTAATTTATCCCTTTTGTTAACATTTACATATTAGCTCATACCTTGCTTGTATATGTAGAAGATGGTGGCGCGTCGGGATGAGGGAATTTGGGGAAGATGGTGGCGCATCGGGGTGGGGGAATTTGGGAGGATTGTGGATCGGGGTGGAGGAAATCAGATGATGGTGGCGCGTTAGGGTTGGGGAATTTGGGGAGGGGAAAGGGGTGGTGAGGTTCTCTTCGCCGGCGGGGGAAGGGGGAAACGCGCCGTCGGGATCCACCAGCCGGGGAGTGACCAGCTAGGCGCCGACAGTCGAGCTGGGGGTCAGGCGCTGGAGGCGGCGGTGCTAAGCTGGTGGAGGTTTTTTTTTATTTTAAATTTAATTTTTTTCTTAATTAATTATTTTTTTAATTGATTTTTTTTTTAATTTTTAGTTGATTTTTTTAATTAAAATTTGTTTTATTTTTTATTTTTTTGACTAATCACATCCTAACATGTGTCAGGTGACTTGTTATAACAAGTTTTATAACCGGTTGGGACCATTATAAGCAAATTCATATTAAAGTTCGGATTATTAAAAAATAATCGAAAATTGGGATTATTTTGGGCGAATCAAGCAAAGTTAGGATTATTCCTGTCAATTTTTCCTAAAATAAAAGATAATAGATGGAAGCCCGTGCGATGCACGGTTTTTTATACATAAATCTCATGAAAAAGATTTTTTTTTCTTAATTAAGCCCTATAATTTTTTTATTATTTTGCTTGTTAGAAAATGGATAATTTGTTTTATTTTTATGCAACTTATAATGCGACCTTAATTTACTAATATTAGTTATATGAAAATTATAAGTATGATAGATATTAGAATAAAATCATAATCCTATTCGTATTTTTTTAACCTATGATTCGTTTGTATAACGAAAACATGTTGTTCCTCTATACATATATAATTATAGAATTACTATTTTTCTTTCACAAACAATAACTTAGACCACCATTATTCTTTTACTCCGTATCAACTTTATACAATGAAAAATTAATAAACCCAAAACTATAGGGTTAAAATAAAGATGGTGGGAGTAATAGTAAAAAATATGACTTTATAAATTTTTAAATAGTTAAATGAAATATATATATATTAGCAAGAGTGTTGCATTACTAAAATTAATCTAATTGAATAATATTAAATCTTTATAATGAAATTTTATTATCATATGTCTTAATAATAGAGTTATATGCATACACTACTACAATGATTTTTACAATAATAATATAGATATTCTACCAGAAACTATAATACACATAAAATAAAAATTATCAGAGACATCTCTTACAATCTTTAATTTTTTTCCCCTACTATTGTAACATTATAGTTGACTTAGGGTCTGTTCTGATTTACTGAACTGAGCTGAGGTGAACTGAACTGATTGAAGCTGAACTGAACTGAATATTTTATGAGAGAGGGAAATTAGGAACTGAACAGAACTGAACGGAGAATAAGCTGAAGAGAACTGACTCTTACTTTTCCAATAATTTCTTTCAATTGGCGCATGGACAAAATCCCTTCAAATACAGAATAATTAATATTAAGTTACAATTAAGTTGTTTAACAAAATTTAATACGATAAGTAACATAATTAGATTAGGTAAAATAAAACAAAACATACATCTTATAAAATAATGAATAACAATCAATTTATTTTGTTTACCATCAGAAAGTCTTAATATACTTACATTATTATTTCCAATATTTTTTGTTAATCAACAAATTAGACCTGAAAAAAATTCACACCATGAAAAAGTGTAGATAAATAATATTCACATGTTTGTGTTTTTTGTATAGTATATATATATATTGTCTATTTACAATTGAAAAAAAAAATCAAAATTATATTTTTGAGAGGATGAATACAAATCTTTAATATCATCCTATCTTATATATTTGTGGAGTAGCAAATAAATCTCTTATAAAAATTTTATCTAATCATGAAATGGTTGCTAGACAAGATAAAAATTGAACATTATTATTTTTTTTTTTTTAAGAATATTGATAAAGACTGAACATTATTATTATTTATTTTTTTTGAAGAATATTGATTTTTTTGAAAAAAATTGAAGAATATTAGTTAATTATTAATAATTTATATTTCTTTTTAAAAAAAATTAAAAAAAATTGATTGAACGTTTTCTTAAAAACAAAATGAACATATATTTTCCTTTTTCAAATATTTAATTTTAAAGTGTTTGTATATAATAATTGTATAATTTATATTTTTTTTAATTTAAATCCTAGTATCAAAAGATCATCTTTTAAAAAAGATAATTTTTAGTTTTAAAATAATTTAAACAATAAATCATATTCGTCGTTTATACCTACGTGGCAAAAATTTTAAATTTCATTTGTCACTTTTGCTTATGTGGCGAGTGAATTTTTTAATTCTAAAATAAAATACAAATCTAACTTTGAATTGGTTGAAATAATACCGTGCGATGCACAAATTGTCATACATATATCTCAAGAAAAGATATTTTCCTATATACTCTAGTGTTTTTTTTTTTATAATTATTTGATTTATTTTACAATTTAATAATTTCAGATAAAAAAAAAAACAAAAAATAATTTAATTAAAATGATATTGCCAATTACAAAAGTATATTATTTTTTAATGTAATTTATAATGCCATTTAATTTATTGTTGTATTGTATTTTATTCGTTGTTGTTGGTTATATGACAATAATATGATATCTTTGAAATAAAAAATGTAAATATGATATTTCATTGATTACATATTAGCATAAAATCTTTAATATGAAAAGAGAATATTTTTTAATTTTAAAAATAATTTAAATCCTAAATCATTATTCGTAGAACAAAATCAAAAATAAAAATAAAATTATAATAATCAATTTTGAAAAAAATTGTAGAACAAAGTTGACTTTAATTGAGGGAACGTAATCACCCTGTAATTAAAAATAAAAAATTAAGTTAATTTTATGACTTAATTAAGCTACCTAAATCACAAAAAATTTGTTTTAATCATAAAATTAATTGATAAAAACTAAAAGATTCATTAAAAGATCTAATAAATGTAAACGATTTATAAAGATATAATACCTTCTCATCCAATAAGATTATCAAGCGAGAAACTCGTACTTTGATATTCCAAAGATTTTTGCTCGAATTTAATTCTCTGATTAAATTAGATCTACATGTAAAAACAAAATTCAGTAAACAAAACATAAACATATAATCATTAAGTATCCCAAATAAACACAATTTAATCAATAATCACAAATATACATTTAAACATGAGTTTTAAAAATTAGGCTAAGAATTACCCAGTCTTTGATGACCCTAATAAAACTGACACAAATTAATGACACAAAATTTGCTTGGTTTGGTTTTGTATTGATACGAAATTTTGTTGGTGTGATATGATACATCAATTTATATTGGTAAATATCACAAAATTTAATTTAATTATAATTAAGGAATAATTTTATTTCTTATCATAAACACTATCAAAATTTATCTTATAATAGTAGGTATATAAATCTTATATCTAAAGATAATTAGTTTAAAAGATAATTTTTAGTTTTTTAAATAAATTATATCCTAATAAATCAATATCCGTTGTTTTTACTTACGTGGCAAAACTCTTAAATCTCATTCGTCACTTTTACTTAGGTGGCAATCAAATTTTTTAATTCTAAAAATAAAATAGAAATCTAATTTTTAATTAGTCGAAATAATGTCTTTGCTTATGTGGCGCGCCGAATGCTCTTAAAAAATGCCTACTTTATTTATATAATATTAGATTATTTTATATTTTAAATTTAAAAATTAAATATATTAAATTAAAAAATCAATTATTACTAATTATTTTTAGTTAAAATATCCAACATACTACATACTCAACATTTGCTTAGTAACTTGCGTAAGTTATTGTATCATTTGTGCTTCTTTCTTTTTACTTTTTTATTTCACGTACTAATTCATTTTTTAAGTAGTTGCACTATTTTTGACTTTTACGTTTGACAACACATTATTTTAACTTTAATAGCAAATTTCGTACCGTATACAATCATAATTTACATTTTGACCATTAATATCTTCAAAATATCAAATGATAGTAATTTTTATACTAACCTAATTGAACATAATCGATTAGTCGTAGTCAAATATGTGCATTGAAAATTGTGAAAGTTAAATGTAACAAATAAAAGAAAGAGTACAACACCCGAAGAGTTGAATTATTAGAGGCTTTAGAGCAGGCTTACGATGATACAAGTAGTTAATGAATAAACAGGGTACATTAGGTGTAATTAAAAGATGTCATTAGGTGTGATTTGCGGGGGGGGGGGAAAGGACGTGCTGAAGTAGTCCTGCTTAGTTTTTTTTTGGTTGACTGCAAAACATATTGCTTATTGCACGTTAAATGTGCTACGGTCTACTGTATAGCTGTAAGTTTGTTAAAACAGAAATATTTTCATTGCTCTGCAAGAGTGATAGTAAAACACCTTTAGTTTATATAATTAAGTGCCAAAATTTTAGATTCAGTAATACAAAAGTCTGCCAAAAATTAAATCTTAAGTCCTCGATTCAACTATCATGTCAATGCAACAATAGATTGCCGCAACTTTGACATTATTCATCCTTATAATTGGTACTCTTATTGGTTATTGGGATGATGATCCGTAAACCATAATTCCGATCAAGTTACCTGTATAACTATTAATGTTGCAATCAAAAAGAAATGGAAGAAGTATTAGATTCAGATAGTCAATGCCACTTAACATATATATGAATGATAGGATCATTTGGGATGATTATTGATTATATATTTTTTCGTAGTAAAAACAGAGAAGATGTGTATAAGATTTCGTAGAATGTTATGACGCCATCTGCAATCTTGGGTTGTCTGACCATATGCAAACTCCACGAATAAACTTTTTGGTTGTTTTATACTCTAATTGTAATTATTAGCTAGTTTAGCACTCATTAAATCAATCGATTTATCCTACTAACCCTCAAAGGTGGGTGATGATAGGCATAGCCTTATAGTAAAAGACATTCAGATCAGTGGAAAGGATGAACATTGTGATTTTGATTTATAAGATTATGCAATTCCCCTTGATTAGAGTATTCTCATTAATTAAATATGTATATGTAGTTTGTACAATTCAGGATACAATTAACTTGAAATTGAAATTGAAAATATTTACATAATAATGTCATTACATTTCTATACCACTATACAAGTTCATTTTCCTTACCACAATGATGGTAAATCAAAAAACTCAGTAAAACACACACACAAAAGAATTTTAACACAATTCATCTATGATATACACAAAATGCACAAACAATAATTTTCCATTTCCCAAATTCGATATCATACCGAATTTCCTACAAACTTCCCAAAACTTGTAGTTGTCGGTGTCAATGTTGAAAACGTCCAAAAGAATTTTATATTACGAGTATATAACTGGTAATTAACTAATTACCTGTGTGTGCTCGATTGTCAATTGATCAACGGAAACAGCAAGGGTAATTTCATCATCGTGTATAGTATCCTTTTGTTCATCATCATGTTTAGTATCCTTTTGTTCATCATCATGTTTAGTATCCTTTTCTTCTTCTGAAGGTTCTGATTTAGGAATTCTATAAACTAACCCAGAAAGTTTAGGTATCAGCTTTTTCTTCCAAATTTCATTGTCAGATACAAAATCTCCTCCTTTTATCTTCAATTCAACAATTACCAATCGTTCAGTTAGTCGATCAATCTCTACCCTGGCAATGAAATCACCCTTAGGCCCAACCAAGTCTGCAACACCATACTTCTTCCTCCTGCGGACCTGCAAGTCCAGCTCGTCCGCAACCTCCTCGATGGTGTCAAGGATCTTGCCCACAGGCACAAGTGAAAAAAACTTCTCACTATCCTCGAATGGATCATAAAACTCGTTGAACAAACCCGACAAATCTAGACCTGATGATAATCCAATTAAATCGAATGCATTCAGTGTTATACCTGAACTGCTGCTCGCCTCGGGTGCAGCCACCTGCTGCTGCTGCTGTGGTTGTAAAGCAGAAGTATCAAATTCCTCACCATAATTATCATGGTAAAATGGGAACTTGTACTCGGGACCTTTGCCTTTAAACAAGCCACCTTTCTTGAACCAAGGGTCATGAACAATCTCATCAATAGTGATCCTTGTTTTCGGGTTCTTTTCAAGTAAACGACCCAAAAACCGAATTAGATCAGAAGACATCCATTTAGGACAGAACAATTTTCCTTCCATTATTCTTCTGTACATAGCCATTCTGTTAGGAAGATCGAATGGTAAATATCCAGCAGTAAGAATAAATAATATCACCCCACATGCCCAAATATCAACCATAGCACCATCATATTCTCGTCTCTGTAACACCTCTGGTGCCACGAACGCAGGCGTCCCGCATCGCGTGCGTAACAACTGATCCTGTCTGTCCTTAAGAAGCCTAATAGCACCAAGCCCGAAATCGGAGACTTTAAGGTTCCCATCATGGAGCAGAAGATTTTGAGGTTTCAGATCACGATGATACACACCTCTGAAATGACAGTATCCAACAGCTGAGATTAGCTGTTGGAAATACATTCGGCTGAGCTCTTCGCTAAAACGTTGATTGTCCTTTATCCAAGCCTGAAGCTCGCCGCCTTTGGCTAGCTCAATAATGAAATAGACCTTTCGTTTACAGGCTAAAACTTCGTACAACCGAACGATGTTCGGGTGTCGAAGACGGCCCATGATGGTTATTTCTCTTTTGATGTTGGACATTAGATTTTTCTCATTGATTTTCTGCTTGCTTATGACTTTGATCGCCACCTTTTGGCCGGTGTGGATGTTCATTGCGAGATACACTTTCGCGAACCCACCAATTCCGAGCATTCTTCCGATCTGGTATTTTCTAAACAATATATCTTTCTCCATTGTTGATGAATTGTTTCTATTTTTTTTTTTTTCTCTTTTTTCTGATGGTAGAAAAAAATGATGTAAATTTGGAAAAATATTGATGTTAAGAAGAAATTAATGATGATCAATTTTCAAATTTTTAATGTTCTTTTTGCTTTTTTGTAAAAGAAAATTTTATGTGTAGAAATTTCCAAATGGTCTAATAGTTTTGTAGGTTGTCTTTGATTATGGTGTCTTTTTCAATGACAGTGGAGATAGGAAATTTATAACAGGCTTTTTCAATGCTAACCTAAAAAAAAAACAAAACAAAAATTATACTTCCTCTGTTAAGAAATAATTGCAAGGATATAAAATGAAAATATCCTTATAATAAGTTGAATAAGAAATGTTGTATGAACAGATTTTTCATATTAAACTAGTGTGTAGTCCGGGCGTTGCACCAGATTATTACTTTAATTAAACCTTGTAATTATATATGTATTTGATAATTATGATATCTTTTTTTTTTCTTTTTTTGATTAGACCTTGTGATTTGCAATTATATACATTTATTTTCATGTTTATAACATGATAATTGACTTAGATAGTTAAATAATCATCCTTCTTATAAGAAGTTGGGTGTTCGAATTGATTGAGTGGTGATGTGGTATAATAATGAGAGGTTAAGTAGGTGATGTGGCGTAATTAAAGTTGATTGATTGGTGATGTGACATAATAAAAGGTTGAGTAGGTGACGTGGCGTAATGAAAAGGGGTTTATGTGGCATATAAACATTCTTAAGAATGTCTTTTAATAGATTAGTATAGATGCACAAATCTTTTGAAATAAATGAGAAAATGGGAATTTTCATATTTTGCTATAGAGTCAAAACATATTATCCTTTTCAATCTTAACTTCTTATATTATTGGATCTCTCCAGAAATGTGACTAAATCGTACCCTTAATTATCACTCCATTGTATTATTTGGTTACAATTTTTTCTTATATGTTAATTTTATTTCATTATTTGATTTTTTCCGCTAGTAAATATGATTTGAAATATTCTTTGATTGAATCTTTTTTTTTCCCAATATTAACACTAGGTGTGAAACCTGTTTTTGTAATTTATTTTTATTATTAATAATAATAATAATTATTATTATTATTATTATTATTAAACAATCTGGGCCCCCTCCCCTCTAACTATTGCGAACCCGATCCTGCTGAAGATGTGAACAGCTGCACGAGCACCAATATCCTGAGTCCTAGCAAATGTTTGAACCCGCTTCAGCAACGCAACAGCATCCTTTTCTAATTCCCCCGAAGAAGAATAGGAGAAAGGAAGAAAATCATAGCCAATTGCCCTGCAACGAGCCCCATACTTGTCCCGCTTCCGCTGAGCCGCATCCAGCAAAACACAACCAAGAACAAAGTCAGACAACCCAATTATTATTATTATTATTAATTATTATTTTAGATTTATTTCCTTCTCGTATATTATATAATAACAATAATAGTAGTAGTAGTAGTAGTAGTAGTAGTAATAATAATAATAATAATAATAATAATAATAATAATAATAATAATAATAATAATAATAATAATAATAATAATAATAATAATAATAATAATAAACACAAAGACATTTTTTTTTTGAGGAACCACAAAGACATTTATTATTATTATCATTGATAAATTGTTGGAATTAGTTTTTTTAGTATAAAGTTCATTATGTTTCGAGAGAATCCTTGATTCATAAAGTTAAACTTGCATCATACGCGAAGTATTCAAAGTGTTAATATTAGTATACTGTTAAATAATCTATATGGTAGAATTAGAAATAGTAAGAAATATTTAAATGAATTATATCTTCTTTGATGTGATTTTGTTAGACAATTCATGATCATTCTTCGTTGAATTGATAATATTAATAGGGCGTTTTGCGGTTAGTTGTAACTTCATCTTTTGAAGCTTCAACTTCTCACTACATTATAATGATCATAGATAAGAGATATATATGTCTATGTAGAAAGAGTAGCATAAAAATTAAAATTATTGAAACAACATACCTCCATAAGGATTCCAATTCATTAACCTCAGAAATTTGAAGATCGATGTATATTTTGGTTGATGCAGAAGTACATAGAGTAATTTTATTTTCCATGTAAACAAAATAGTAAATATTATAAATGAACACGACAATGGTAAAATATTTAAAAAAATAAAAATAAAAATAAAAAATTATTATAATGACTAATATATGATACTTATCATTAAAATATTTGACCATTGTTGAAGTAACAATTATACCAAAAGGCTCAATAGAATTAGCAAGTAGGTCTTTTTGTCTTGAATAATCAGGAAATACATTATGCCAAAGCTTTAATTGGATTCGTTGTCCCCTAATCATGATATCCAAATATAAATAATTTAATAATAAATCTAAAATTAATCAAATATAAATTATTCTTAAATAATAAATCTTACTTTATCGTGTTTAATAATAATAATAATAATAATAATAATAATAATGATTACCGGTTGTCTTCTATTATTTCAATTGAATCTCCGACTTCGTTTACAACCATACCAACCACATCTTGTAAGACAAAGTAATATACCAAAAAAAAACGATTAGTAAAATAAAGTATAACACTATAGAATTTTTATGATAATAAAAATGGAAAATATGTAAAACATATACCAGGGAGTGTTGCATTACTACGGAACTGATCTAAATGTTGCAATTGAACAAAATCAAATCTATGCAATGGAATTTGATTATTATCTGCAACACCCTTGACAGTTGTATTTTTAAAAATAAAAAATAAAATTGTATCATTATTTTTGTTGGACAAATTTTCCTTTGATTGAAGGATGGACATAATCACCCTACACATCAAGAATATTATTGTAAGTTAAAATAATATATATTGTAAGGTAAACAATGAATTTAAAAAAAAATATTATATATTATTCAATTAATTTAAAACAATATGTATACCTCTGTGTCAATTAAAAGCATTTTCATACTAATCAAACTATTATATTTTCGAAAGTTCAAAACATCAAAAAGCCTTGATACACGTACTTTAATTTTTCAATCATTTTTGGAAGAATTAATTTCTCAAATCAACGAAATAAACCTAATAAAACAATGAGTTTATGGAATGAGATAGACATTTTTTTTTATCACAATATGAAATCCCAAATTATTTTGTATGAAGTATTGTGTGACCCTTTGGTGGTGCATGAACTAAATTAATGCTTATTTATAATAATAACAAATCATAAGCTAATGAAATCAATTCACATCTTTTTCCCAACTTAAATTATATCATTCTTTTATTTGTAATTTTAAAAAATTCCTAACAGTCCAAAAATTTATCCATGCAACACGTGCATTATCATCACATTTTTATTTATTATTATATCTTCTGGAGTATTATCCTAGTCCTACTGTAAATAGTACTCGAACAACAAACATGAATTTTTATGGCATATCCACGTAAATAATCGTATAATTCGTTTTTTTTTTTTTTTTAAATAAAATTATTTGATAATCATTATTTATAAATATGTAGGATAAATAGGTGGTTATTAGGATTAGTTTTTATTTTATTTATTTGATAAGAGTAATGGGATAAATTTTATTAAGTTATTTTTTTAGTTAATACATAGGATATATAGGTGGTTATTAGGATTAGTTTTTTTTTTTTTTAATTTATTTGATAGGTTTAATAGGATTAATTTTATTAAGTTAATTATTTAATAATCATTATCTTACGTGGCACACTTTAAATCACAATCCTATGCAACGCACTTTTTTTAAAATCAAAATCTTACCTGGCGCTTTAATTTTTTTAAAAAATAAAAATCCTACGTGACTCTAAAAAATCGAGAAAAAACTCCCATAAATATATATATATATATATATATATATATATATATATATATATATATATATATATATATGAGTTTGGTGCTTGGACGATGCCCAGATGGTATTTAAGATATAGGATTAAATTTTGGTGTGAATATTAAATACGGTCATATAATCTCTTTTGTTAATTTATATAGTAGTGTATTTTTTGTAGTTTTGATTGTAAATATCTATGTTATTATTGACTTAAAATTATTTATATTGAACTTAAATTATTTTTACTGAACTAAAAGTATTTTTAGCAAACTAAAATTATTTTTTATTGAACTTAAATTATGTTATTATTAACTTGAAATTATTTTTATTGAACTTAAATTACTTTTACTGAATTGAAAGTATTTTTACCAATATTCACTATTATTTTTAATAATAAATTAATATATTATAAATGGATCATATTTTAAACAACTTCTTAAAATGAATTTTGTGACGGAAATAGAACAGAGTTATATAATATTTATTAAAAGTTATGATTAATTTTGTATATATGAAATATTAGAAGTATATCGACAATTAGAGCTGGGCATCATGTCGTGCCGGGTCGCCGTGGGCCGTGCCTCGCCATGCCAGGAGGAGGGTCGTGACGTGCCATGCCGGGCCTAGGTGATGGCGGGCTGTGCCGTGCCGGGCCACCAAATGGCACACCCCAGCCCACGGCACGACACAGCCCACGGCCCATGCCAGGCCACGGGCTAGCCCATTATTTTTATTATTAATTAATTAATTTTAATATTTTTATTATTTTATTTTTATTATTTATAATTCTTTATATTATTAAGGTTCTTTTGATTATTTTTATTTTTATAATATTTCTTTTTATTGTTTTTATTTTTATTATTTATAGTATTTTTTAATTATTTTTATTATTATGGGTCGCGCTGGCGGGCCAAAAGTTCGTGCTGCCAGCAGGCTCGTGCCGGGTTCGTGTCGATTTTTTTTTTTGTTCACGGCACGGCCCAACCCTCGTTTCTTGTGACGTGCCGCTAGCGGGCTCATGTCGTGTCTTCAGAGTTATTATAGCCTTTTTTTTTATTTAGAGTGCTACAAGGGCGGATGATGAGAGTCAATTTCAGGATAAATTGGTTCTTGAGAATTATTAACATTGGTTCTTGAGAATTATTATAGCCTCTTTAAGTGGACATCAAAGCGCTCTTCACTTATATATTTCCTCCGTCCCAAAATAAATAATATGTTCGACTTATGTACTCCCTCTGTATTTTAATAAATGACACTTACCAAATGCTGTTGTGTTTTAATAAAGTTACACTTCCTTTTTTTTTTTTTTTTTTTTTTTTTTACAAAAAACTACATTATAATATTATATCATTTTTATTTTTATTCCACCTACTAATTCTCTAACCATATTTGAAACAAGCAAAAGTTCTTAAAAAGAGTAAAAAAATACGAAAACCATTGTACATGACCAAAAAACTTAAATTAATGTGAAAATAAACTAATCATGTCGACTTTCAGTTTGCCGACTGTGTCCTTAATGTCAACTATAAATATTTTATAAATACAATTACAAAATGAAATATTATAAATTCTTTTTAAAGAAAGAAAATATAAAAAGTTGCAGACCGTTTAAAGGTCCTACATGGCTACACGTGTTAACCTAATTGACGGTTCCATTGTTTCATGGAAACATTCCATGACAATAACCAGTCAACGACGTTTTGAAACATAATGCATAAAGTATTAGCAAGTCTTTTGTGTTCACTCCACATTAATTCAGCTAGGATGTAATTGAGAATTTAATATTCTTATGAAGCTGTAAGGGTTGTTGAAATGTTTTTGTATTGTTCTTTAAATTTAAACAATACAAGTTATGTACTCGTATTAAACCTCAAATTAATTTTGGGGATTAATACATAATCTTGAGTCATAGTATATTCTTAGGCATTGTTTAGTTAAAATAAGACTATTCTTAAGCCTTGTTTAGTTAAAACTTATTTTTACTTATTTTAGAAAAAATAAGTTCATATCCGATCAGAAAATATAAGTTCTTAAAAGATCAGTAAGAAAAAATAAATTAAGATCAACATCTTTTTATGTGCGGTTTTTTATCGCTAAATATTCTTAATTTCATAATGAAAAAAATTGTGAAAATTATATACTAATAAACTACACATTATTACAAATCCAATAAGATCCCACTTTATATATTTTTTCATTATAAATTATCGTATACTTTAGGTCAAAGTTTGGTCAAATCAGACAATCAGATTAGATCAGATCTGATCAGCAAAAATAAGTTGAACCAAACAAAGCCTTACTCCACATGTTAAAACACCAACACAAGTCAAAGTGGTTTATGTTAATACTGTACTAAATAGGTAAAAAGAAACTTCAAGCGACTGAATAATAGATATATCCTATAGATTATATACATATTCAAAAGTGTGAACAATTGATCACCCAAAATCATAAGAAAAACACTGCACACCTTAGTCAAAACTAAACCCCAAACTACTGAAGCTATAGATAAAAGCCAATACTTCCTACCCACAGCTTAATAGCATCAAAATGCTCAAAGGACATCACAATTAGTTAATTATATAATTTATATAATTAAGTTTAAGACATTACGATGCTTCTTAACAATAGAACATGACATCCTTCACACTGTCCTTGATCTTAGGAAGGGCCTGAGACAGAGCCTGTTTTTCTGCTGTCAAATCCTTGCCGCCACTAGTGGAACCACTATCTGACATTGTTAGACCTTCAACATAATAGCGAGCACGAAATGCCAAAAGATGCGCATAATAAGCTGGAGGGACTGCCAATACAATTAATACAAAAAGTTATTGTTACTCCTTAAAACAGCCATCGAAGAAACCTTAGAATCTATACTATAATAATACTTGTTGAAACTTACCAATGGAGACTGAACGTGTGCACCTAGCAAACCTGTATAAACAAGAAATCAACACCCGACTTCAACAAACAATACACCATAAATCTTAGGATTAAGTCAAGAAAACCAATTACAAGTAGACTATTACGTGTAACACAAGCTATTCGCCAGCAGCTGAAGTAAGTCTGCTGTAAAATTGTTCTCATCATACAGCACATGATAATGTGAAGGCCGGCTTGTCCCCTACATGTCATTCACAAAGTTTCAGAAACCATTCAAATTGGTAACAGGACAGTTAATGTATGGGCATGGCTAAAAAGTTTAAATCTACACAACTCACAAGAAAAGTGAAGCAGAAACACCAAAAAATTTCAACAACTAGAAAGGGTGGTTATACAAAAGCAAAAGTATATATACACGAAATATAATTTATATTGTTTGTATCAAACAAAAATGTAAATAAATTGGTTCCTACATAATTTGCCTCAAGAAATTTGCATATAGCTAGAACCTAAAAGGATTTAACTGAAAACAAGAAACCTAAAAAAGGCAAACTACGAAAACGCCAACTGAAACAAGTTACCTGTATCCCAGCATGACTGCATAAATAGAAATCAAACTCTGATGGATGACAAATGTTAGTGTCAACCACAGTACCTGTGACAGATATATGATAAGAGCACAATTCAAAATATATACTAGTATCTCAAGTTTAAAAAAAAGGTCAACAAGATTTCTCGAGAATTGCATAAATTTTAGAGAAAGATAGCAAGGAAACCCGGAAGAATATTTCCACTCCTGTCTGTCATTCTATTATCAACAGGAAAGAGACGGGTGTGATGACGCTTTTGAACAACCACAAATGTCACACGTGGAAGATAGCCCTCTTCCAATGATGTGCAGGCCTTCAAAAAACAAAAAAGAAAGACAGGTGATTCAACATGCAAAACCCAGCCACGAACTTCAAGTCGTTTAATTTGTGTGATGACATTTCTTAGTCTGACAGCCTTCAAGGAAAATTTCATACCTGCCAAATAGCATTCAGTTCCTGCAGCAGAACTTGAGAGAATTGGCCTTCACTAACTCCATCCCTACCCCATCAAATATGGAGTCAGTGAGAACAAATCAAACTTATATTTTGAACACACAAAGTAGCAAACATTTATACCTAAAAAAGATAATCCTCTGTGGTTTTTGCTTAGTGTTTCTTAGGAAAGATATCAGCAATTCCCTACAACCAGAACAAACCAATCAAAAACCTCAAACTCGGATAATGAAAATAGCAGGAAAAGTTTATAAATACTTCAATACTTTACCTAATCATTCCACTATGTACTTTTCCCTTCACTGGATCATCAACAACTTTATAGAGATCCTGGATAATCTCTTCCCGATGAGCCTGGGCAGAGACAAGGCCCTTGTACTTTGTCACTTCAGGCCAGTCCATTGAAGCAACTACCTGTGATAAAAAGCATGTACATGGATAACAGCTTCCACCATGATAAACAAAGAGCAGACGGTAAATTAAGAACATTAAAATCCCATGGAGGGAACCATACCGCAGCAATTGAGGCACTAGAATCCTCCCCTGGTGGAGGATGAGTAACATCAGCACCAAAAATAATTGTTGGACGATCTGTCAAAAGAGGTATATTTCTCTGAACAGCATCAATCAACACAGTATTCCTCCCCCCAGCCTGAGCGATTTGAGCGTTTGCATGATGAGCATAAATAAACAAAAAGGTGGGTACATAGATATACAATATGCATAAGTCATAAGTTGCATAGTTACCTTCACATTGATTTTCAAAGCTACATTTTCCATGTATTGGTTATTAATCTTGGCAGCCTGCCTAGGCTGACAACATTGAGAGATTATTCCCAACTCTGTTTCACATATTCTTTTTATAGTTCCTGCATGGCAAAAAAAGAACCTAATTACTATCAATCAACAACCCCAAGTCAAATTTAAAGAGTAACAATGGCCAAATACCATAAGATCCACTTGCATCTGGCAATATTATGATCAACAACTGCAACTTCTGTTGGGCTTCAGTCCATACTTGTACAAGAGCTTTCTGAATCTGAGATGGATGACCTCCACGTATAGGGATACATGGCTTCTGAGTGAAGGTCTGGCAACAAAATTAGGAAAAATCAACAAGAATATCATTGATGCCAGGAAAAAAGTATTAGTTTAATACCAAACCATATACTTTAATGCCATGACAACATACCATCCCCTTGCTAGCGCACATGGCAACCAGACCTGCGCAGAAATGGTGCACTACATCTGGATCCATGTTTGAAAAACTCAGGCATGTCCAACGATCTACAGATGCACCATTAATCATTTTCTACAGATCCGAAACGACCGTCATAAATTTGATGAGAACCACAACAAAAAGTAACCCCAAAATAAAAATCAAAGTCATTACCTTGTCAATCATATTCCACTGGCCAACTGAAGGAGCAACTTGTCGTTCCCTCCCACTGTCATGATACTTGAGCTTCACAAGACAAGAATATAATTGTCAGTATAGCATTTGGAGTGGTAAAACAGCAAAACCGCATGGTGTTCAGAAATAAATTCTAATTAAACCAATCTACCATTGGAGGAGGCAGCACACGGGCATCAATAGTTGTACACATTTCAGAAATATTCATTCCAAACTCCTTGGTCATCTGATTTTCAGTATACCCATTGTCTTTGACCATCTTCAGACAACAGAGGCAAAGAAAAAAAAAGGATAAGTAATAATGCCAAAAACTCTTAAGACAAATTTTCAATTACAAAAATAGCTTGATTGACAAAAAAATTACCTTCTTGATACTCTCCTCTCTTAACTCAGGTCTTTGGCAAGTTGCCTTGAGGAGAGCAGTAACCTGCCTCTCATTCAACTTCTTAGCATACTTTTGTCCATGAGCAATTTTGCAGACCTATAGAGAAATTCACAAATGCCTATAATCAATATGCAAAACACGGAAAAAATATGCAGATGAAATAAGAAAAACAAAAAAATCAACCTCCATAGGCACATAGTTAGGCCTGCTAGCCGGCCCAGTTTGGATGCACGGTAAAGAAGGATATTGAAGCTGAATCCCATACTTGTTTTTGAAATACTGGGAAACAGACAACTTTACATTTTCATATGAAAACCTGCAAACATGTCGACCAGATAACGTTCAATGCCAGATTGCCAGCTTTAGTAATTACCAACGAGAACCAGGGAAAGAGAAAGCAAACACTATGTCAAATTTTTTTTTTTTTTTTTTTTGGTGCAAAACACTATGTCAAATATAATAACAATGATCACCCCAAATAATCCTGCAAGATAGTTTGTAATGTCCTATCTGTGGGAACTCTGCCACCAGAAAGGTAAGAACAAATGTGCAGAAGAAACGAAAAGAAAACGCTTGATCATACAATATGACCAGTATGTAACATACTATCACAAGCACAGAACAAAAAACACCAATCATCCATCAAAGGAAAAGAGAATGAAACAAAAAGTTAAAAAGGTGCATTCTTGGAACATACATCAGCTGGTTTGCAGGTTCACTTGAGACACCAGTCACTTTGCTACGTTTTTTGTAGCTTAAATGAGTTAATTCCACAGTAAGCCCTTTCAATGCCCTCTTGACCTGTAAAGAAAAACAGAGATATATAGATTGTGCTTTTTTAATATCAAGTACTTCCTCCGTTTTTTATAACTTGCAACACTTTGACTTTTCAACTACTCAAATAATCCACTTTGACTATCTTTAATGATTAATAGACACGGAAAAATAGTCATGTAATCTTGTTATATTTATCTCAATTTATATGTTCATACTATCAAATTTTTATAATTTTTACATATTGGTGATTAAAGATATAAGTGTTTAAACTAATGCATTTGCAAGTGAAATGTGAAACATTGCAAGTTAAAAAAAACTAAAAATATAAAACAAATTACATATTCCCAAGACCATATGGAACTACCTTTACACGGTTGGCATCAGTAAGAGGCCTGTTTAGATCCCTCAATTTTAAGTACTCTTGAACAAAATAGTGAACCATCATAGACTCGTAAAATGGACGAGCAGACCCATCTACAATAGCAATATTCAACAACTCATAATCAGTCAATATAAAAATACTCCGTACAATACTACAATGACATTATTGACAAAAGACAAACAGAAAAAATATGCCAAGGTACACCTATATTCAGAGAAAGACCCATTTGGGTGGGCCGAATGCTTTGATAGTAACCCCTCCAGTACTCTACACCATCTGCAAGAGGCCCCGTACCCAGCTTAACGGAAAAAAACGATCTCCCAATCACTGCATAGCTACATAACACAGCAAAATCTCTAACCATCTCAACAAGACAAACAACGCACAGCAGCACAAGATTGTAAAATTTACAGCATAGAAGAAACAAAGCTTACTCATTAAGAGGCTTAGCTGCACGCATTACAATATCAAGAACTTGGATAGCATCTTGAGGGGCCTCTGAAGTCCGACCACGAAGATACTCTTGCAGATTATACAGGCCAACCTTGGCAGCCAATTTGATCGCTACCTGAAATTTAGCAATCTCCCTGACAATCATCCATTACCAGTTAACTAAGCAGGATATTGACAAGAACAAGAGAGAGACATTACATGATCGAGATAGAGGCCATAGAGCTTACATTTCTGAACTGCCTCTTTTTTCACGTTGCATTTCAACAATAAATTCCTTAGTTGTGAAAGGCAAGGGGCCTGCAGTATAGATGCTCTTGTTGCCATCATATGCTGGAATCCGACCCCCCAAAAATGCCTTGTGATCCTTTACAAGTTTATTCAAAATCTCTCTGCTAAAGTTCTTTGCAGTAACTTCTGGAGTGATAGACACCTGTTCCCAAAATTATAAAAAAGAAAAAACACATTACCAATACGCTCCTTGGATTAAATCCACTACATTAGAAGATAGGACAGAGAGGTCATTGAAGCAGCCATAGTTCACATCAGCACATAAACTCCTATTCTCAAGTACTATACTCTCATTATCCTACTCTGTCATTCAAGGACACACTTTAACCAACTTCTACCTTCTAATGTAACTCTTCAATGTTTTCTACAAAATCTATGAAAGGAAAGGCACACTAGTGAAAGCTAAAGTTGAGAGCGCACACAATGACACAACAGAACTCCCCTCAATTTCATCAAAAGTATCCTCTCATTTCACAGCTCATTCTCTTGCAATTTACATTGAATCTAGAAATAAAGTTCAAACAAGCATCTCTTGAGAATCTACTGCATTTACAAACTAGAAATATAGGGTTTTAATAATTGAAAAAGATTTTTTTAAGAAATACCAAAATGCACAAATGCTCGGGAAAACAAAGCAAAAACAGAACAAAAAGGAACAAGATCCTATCACTTCCAAACTGGAATATCACCGGTACAAGTATGTACGAATAAGGGAGAATAGTTGATAAGTTCATATCCTTACAACCACACCCAACTAACCCTAATACCCTTATACAGCCGCATAGCATGCACCTGAGCACACCGAAAAAAAGAGAAAAAAAAAACTACAGGGGAACAATCAAAGGAAAATTTTGCAATTAATGATAACCAGATTTAACACTACGGAATACATTTTAATAACATATTACGAACATATTGGCAAGAACAACCACATTTACCACATGAGCACAGATGAAAACATGAATATCGATTTCACTAAATATATATAGGAATCTCAAACTCCTAAATGTAGCTTCAAACAAAACACACAATCACGCACATAAGCTCACGCTCATACACGGTGGAAGTGCATTGACTTAAGAGACCAAAGAAAAATAACCCCACATCCAAATGATCAGACTATTGACACATCCCCATATACTCATACAACAATTTGAAGAACACATCTAAACAATACCAAAAAAAAAAAAAACATTTTTGAAATCAATGTAAATTCTGTCCTTTTAAAAAGGACTTTCAAAGAAGAAGAAAAAAAAACGAAAAATAAATTATAAAAAAAATAGTTATTTAGATTTCTGGGCAAAAAAAACTGTGACATAAATACCATCAAAACCCTAAATTCATTTAATTTCATGCAAAACAAAAAACCGCAATCATCACAATTACAACAGAACCGCTGATCTAAGCAAAAACACCCAAAAAAAATTGACGACAACAATAACACAAAATGTAATTAAGAGGAGAGAGAAAGAATGATTACATCATAGTGATGAAAATCACTATTTTCATAAGCAAGTTGAACAACAAAGTGATTCGCCCTAACAGAACACTTCATTCCAACCCTTCCAAAACCAGGTCTTCTCGGAGGATTCATAGACTTGGAAGACCTAGGCGCCGGCGTAACACTCAACTCCGTCATCGCTTTATTCAATCCTTCTACACTCGCCGCTTTCCATGTCTCCTTCGACAATACTCCGACACTCGGCGGTCGGAAACCTCCTCGACCACCACCACCACCTCTTCCGCCGGAATCTCCACGACCTCGTCCACCGCCGTAATCGCCGCCGCGACCTCGTCCACCACCGTAGTCACCACCTCCACGACCACCACCGGAATCGCCTCGACCTCTTCCGCCATAATCGCCACCACCACGGCCTCTTCCTCCGCCACCACCACCGCGTCCTCCGCCGCTGCTACTGCCGCCACGGTGCGACATTGTTGGGAATTTGGGAGTTGGAATTGAGTTACGAACGAAATTGCAGAGAATATATGATGAGAGAGAAAGAGAGGGAGTGTGAAGGAAGAGAGAGAAAGTGAGGGAGAAAGTGGGTCGTTCTTAGTTCTTAAGTAATGAGACTAGGGAAACTGTATTGTTTATATTTTTTGGACGATTTTACCCTTCGTTTATTTTTACGCAATTTTTTTTTTTTTTTGGAAAATTGTTTAGCAAGTATCTCTATTCCGTACAGAGTAGCGGGCTTGGCTTTTTATTTTTTTGGCGGTTTTTTTCATTTTTCATTTTTTTTTTTAAAATTTTTAATTTGATAATGATGGGGCAGTTGTGGCTTTTGGTCTGCTCCGTACGATTTTATCATTTTAAATTGGGGTTTGGGCTTTAATTAAAGTGTTAAGGGCAAAAATATTGTTTTAAAATTATTTCAAGGAAATACAATTGCGTCATTGGAATATGCGTCATTGTGATGAAGTAAGCAAATTAAGATCATTCCCTAGAACATTCATCTATACCCAAGTTCTTACACATTTCCTAGGTTAGGGTCTTTAATGGCCACGAGTGTTTATGAAGTACGACTGTATAAGTAGTTGTTAGCAGTTAATTGTTTGTCTAAACTAATTTAAAAGATACATTCTCATAATTAGAGTAGTAGTAAAAATTGAAGTATCAAAAGATGATTATTTTCTTCAATTAACGAATGAGTTTTGAATAGGTTCTAACCGAGCTTGTTCATACATGGATCAACACATCAACAATTATTTTCAAAATAATAATATTTATATATATCAAAGAATTTATCCTTACTTTAATGCGAAGGATTGTTTTTTCTTAAAAATTATTGTCAGAATCTTCAATAGATTTATCATTATATTAATTTAATCATCAATTGATAATCAATCATGATCATACTGATGGATACTTCAAGTGGTTAGAGCTTTCCTCCAGTTTCAAGAATTCCTGGGATCGATTCTCATCATCTACATTTATGTTTCTCTAAATGCCATTTAAAAAAAATAATAATAATAAGTTCCAATAAATTCAACTTTAATATATTAGATTTGATTAGGGGATTTTTCCCTACCAATCACCATCTGACAAGTGGACCAATCAGGTCCTGCCATGTGTCCGCCACGTGGGCTAATAGGAGTCTTCCGTGTGTCAGTCGTTGATCTGTCCACCAAGGACTAGTTGTGTCACGACACGTGTACTCCCCCATGCCAAATGGGAAAGCCGACCACCTAGGCCCAAAGTCTTGTGGAAGCCCAATCAGCCCTAGGTTGACCTAAACCTAGGACTGGCACGCATCCCAAGGCATATAAATGTTCCAATTAATCCTCATTAAAGGGGATTACGCCAATTAATTACTCTCACCTAGAGAAAACACTTTACCTTTTTCCGCATTTATTACTCCTAAAGCAAGTACTAACTTGATCGTCGGAGGCGGATCTCCCACCACCCCCGACTCTCGGTTTTTTTGCAGATACAGGCGCACGGTTCCAGTCTCGGAATAGTAACTCTCCCACAGGACATCATCAGAAAACCCCAAAACATTTTGGCGCCGTCTGTGGGGAGAGTACTTTCGAGATGGCATCAACGTCTGTACCAAATCAAGAAGAGAGGCGTCCAGTGGACGACCCTTAAGTCTACTCAGACCAAGACACTGAGAATGAGGTCGAGGTTGAAGCACACACGGCCTCAGACGGGACCCTAAGGGCCCGACGCACCCGTCACACCAAAAGGAAAGAACGGGTAGATTACCAAGCTAGACCCAGCAATCTAGCCGGCTCACCGCCTGATCAGCAACAGGCGGCTGAAGGATCCGCTCCTATTACAAGAAACGAACTCATGACTTTCATGAGGGGATTCAAAGGAGAGATCCAAGAATTAATTAATAAAAAGACGCCTGCTCCCTCCAAGGAGTAGTCGGCTAGGAAACCTTCTCAGTCTGGTAGAAGGAAGCCTATACAGGGTCGAGAGGCAACCCCCCACCCTAACTCTAGGAAGTGGGAGCCGCCTATGATCGACTTAACAAAGTATCATTTTCCCTCACCAGGGAAAAGAAAGCCCATTCGTCATGTACAAGCGGATGGGTCAAAGAAAACATACTTAGATGCTCGGCTGTTGCTAGAGCAAAAGAAGAATGACCGACTGTCAAAGTCGGCATCCACTTCAGATTTCTATGAGGTATACTCAGTCAAATTATGAGAGTCAGACAAGTGGTACCTCCCGTCGGTCTGGATTTCATAAAGAGCAGGCGGTACCAAACATGCCATACGTACCGCAACAACAATACTTTTTGCAGCCTCCTTTGTTTGGAGGATAGGCGGCAAAAAACGTCCAACCTTTGGACTGTCAACTACGGCTGCTAAGACTTGGAGAACAGCTGTCCGCATTCTCCAGGGAAATTACAGAGGCCGCCCAGCCGGCCAAAGTTAAGAATGTGCTAATAGGCGCCTATGATGGCACTACTAACCCAGAAGATCATTTGATGGCGTTCACCAACCTAATGTACCACAAAGGGTTGGATGATCCCACTTGGTGCAAGTGTTTCCCAGCAACTCTCAAAGGAATCGCACAACAATGGTTCAGCAACCTGCCGACTGGTTGTGTGAATAATTTCAGGACGCTTGCCTACTTGTTCACCTCCCACTTTTCTATGAACATTCCTGCAAAGAAGACGACTCTTGATTTAGGGACTATTCAGCAGGGTGAAAAGGAGGGGCTTCGTTCATACATCAGGCGGTTCAACCTGATGAGGATTCAAATTCAAGGGCTGCCGGATGAGGTAGCCTACACTGATTTTTTCAGAGGTCTTAAGGATGGGTCGACCTACAAGTTTGACCTGGTCCGAAAGAGGGTTGCGACTCTCCAAGAAGCTTTGATTGAAGCTGAAGCATATATACAAGCGACTAATCTCTGTAATACTGGAAAGTAGTCGGACGGAAGAAGGTCTGACAAAAAAGAAAGCCGACCAAAGCAGTCGGCGAATAAAGATGAGAAAAAGAGAAAAGAAGTCTGGGCGGCCGACTCTTCTGGACAGCCGGCCCAGAAAAAGAAGAAGGAATTCAAACCATATTCTCCGAAGTATGTGTTCAACAAGGATAGCCAAGCTATCCTCAAAGAAATCAAGAGCCGGATCTCAATCGAGAAGCCGACCCCCATGAAGGGTTCTGCAAGCAATCGGAACCAGGATAAATTCTTTCATTATCATGAAGATGTTGGTTATGAAACCAACGAATGTATCAGCCTCATGCGCTACCTGGACCGCCTGGCTGAAAAAGGCGACCTTGAATCCTATGTCAAGAAGTCCAAGGGGAATGCTCCCCCAAAGAACAAGCAGTCGGCCAGAAAGAATCATCAGCAAGTCGACAGTTCTGATACAGATGACGCAGTCGTCTACACTATAGCAGGCGGCTTCTCAGGAGGCGGCCCCACTATCAGAGGCAACAAAGACAATATCAGGCGGCTAGATGTTAATTCCGTTCACCAAGAACGGACCGCCAAGAGTTCATTCCCAGAGATTGTTATCACAGAAGAAGATCTAGGAGGAGTTAAGGGGCCGCATGATGACCCCATTGTCATTGAGTGCAAGGTAGCCAACCAAAGAGTTGGCCGAATTCTAATAGATACTGGTAGTTCCTCTGATCTCATCAGTAGCTGGTGCTTGGAAAAGCTCAAGTACAAGACTGACTACATACATCCGGTATCCCACCCTTTAGTAGGGTTTGGAGGAGGTGTTGTACACTCAGTAGGACTAGTGGATCTACCCATCCGCCTGGGTGAGAAAGGGTAGGGCCGTCACATGGTGGTTCGGTTCTTAGTGGTTGAGGAACTCTCGGCCTATAACATGATCTTGGGATGACCCACCCTGAACAACTCTAAAGCTGTCATTATCCCCTCTCTTATGCTGCTCAAATTTGAGAAGGATGATGGAACAGTCAGATCCCTAAGGGGAGATCAAAAGATGGCACGAGAGTGTTACCTCTCGGACATCAAACCCACTGTGGTAATTGCTGGTCCAAGTGGTGAAAAAGCCGACGAACTCATCAAGGAGGATGCACCTGCTCAAAAGGCAGGCGGCAAGAAAAGAAAGGCCAACCAATCGGGGGCCGAGAGAAGAGAAAAAAGATAGCAATCACTGGCAGAGGAGCGGTCAGATGAATTTCTCCCTCAGCCGGCTGGTGAGCATACGGATGTCGTACTGGACGACTCACGTCCTGACTGAATAGTCAAGGTTGGGACAACTGCTCTTGAAATTTTGGGTGAAGGTTTTCACCAACTTTTGAAGGAATTCAAAGACATCTTTGCATTCGAAGTTCATGAAATGCCAGACATCAGTCCTGACCTGGCGGTACATAAATTGGCTGTGGATCCGAAAAAGAAGCCGGTCAGGCAAAAGAAGCGGAACCATGGTGAAGAAAGAAGTCAGGCGGCAGCTGCCGAGGTTAAGAAGCTGCTTGATGCATGGTTCATTCGGCAATGTTACTTCCCTGACTGGGTTGCGAATGTGGTACTAGTAAAGAAGCCGAATGGTACCTGGCGGATGTGTGTGGACTACACTGATTTGAACATGGCGTGCCCCAAAGATAGCTATCCTTTGCCCAAAATTAACAGTCTGGTTGACTCAACAGCCGGCCATGCTTTAATGAGTTTCATGGACGCCTACTCTGGCTTCCATCAGATTCCTTTGTGGAAGAAAGATCAGGAGAAGACGGCCTTCGTCACTGATCAAGGGCTATATTGTTATACGGTCATGCCGTTTGGTTTGAAGAACGCCCCGGCCACCTTCCAAAGAATGATAAATACGGTCTTCTTTGATCAAATTGGGAGGAATGTCGAGGCATATATAGATGATATGATTGTTAAGTCCAAACTTCAGACAGACCATCTGGCGGACCTCCGAGAAACATTCACCACACTCAGGCGGCACCATATCATGCTCAATCCCAAGAAGTGTGTTTTTGGGGATGAGTCTGGAAAGTTTCTCGGATTCCTCATCAATCAGAGAGGTATAGAGGCGAACCCTGAGAAAGTGCAGGCGGTCATTGACATGCAGTTGCCTCGCACAGTCCGAGAGATTCAGAAGTTAACAGGTTGTCTGGCGGCCTTGGGAATATTTCTCAGTCGGTCAGGCGACAAGTGCCTTTACTTTTTTCAGGCAATAAAGAAGAAGGCAAGGTTTGAATGGGGGCCGGATGCTGAGGCGGCCTTCCAAAAACTGAAAGTTCACTTGCATTCCTTGCCAAGGCTGGTCAGTCCCTTGCCTAAAGAAGTGCTTTACATGTACCTGACAGTATCTGACCATGCTCTAAGTGTCGTCCTCCTTGCTGAAAGAGACGGCTGCCAGCTCCCGGTCTACTTTGTCAGCCATGTGTTGAAGAATGCCGAGTTGAGGTACCCCTTAGTGGAAAAATTCGGTCTTGCTCTCTTCATGGCCGTTTGAAAATTGAAGCCTTATTTCTTGGCACATTCAGTCATCGTGTACACGGATCAACCAATCAAGCGGCCACTGACAACCATAGAGTCGTCAGGCCGGATGATCAAATGGACGATAGAGATTCAGAGCCTCGAAATCACATTCGAGCCTAGGAAATCAGTAAAGGGGCAAGCCTTTGCTGATTTTATTGTAGAAATGACTCGGCCCTCTGATTTCCAAACTCCAGACCAAGTCTGAAAGGTGTATGTGGACGGGAGCTCCACCTCAAATGGTTGTGGAGCAGGCGTCATATGTCAGTCGCCTTCTGGCGACAGATATGAGTATGCTTTACGTTTCAACTTTCAAGCCTCGAACAATGAGGCAGAATATGAAGCTTTACTGGCTGGTATCCGCATGTGCAAGGCGGCTAGGGCAAGAAAAATAGACGCCTGCTCTGACTCACAATTGATAGTGAGCCAGTATAATGGCGAGTACGAAGCAACCCATCCGGCCATGATCAAGTATTTGCAGGCGGTACGACAAGCAGTCGGATCCCTTGAAGAGTTTCATCTGACTCAAGTACCAAGATCTGAAAACAACCAGGCAGATGCTCTTTCAAAGTTAGCATCCTCGGCCTCCTGTGATACTCCAAGAACTGTCTTCTGGGAAGTTATGGAGAAGAGAAGTATTGAAGAAGATCCTATTGGGGTTCTGGATCGAAGTTCCACCTGGATGGACCCAATCAGGGCATACTTAACAGACGGCACCTTGCCGGATGATCATCACCAGGCGGCCTCACTAAAAAAGCGAGCGTCCAGTTTTGAGATGATAAAAGGGGAACTCCACAAGAGAGGGTACCTTCAACCTTTCTTGAAATGTGTTACCCCAGAAAAAGGGCAAGAGGTCTTAGAAGATCTGCACTCTAGATACTGCGCCTCTCATATAGGCGGCAGGTCGCTTGCTCAACGAGCAAGGCGGCAGGGTTACTTCTGGCCTACCTTAGAAGCAAACGCAATGGAGATGGTGAAAAAATGTGACAAGTGTCAAAGGTCTGGCAAATTAATTCACCGTCCGGCTACTGATCTCACTGCTATCCATAGCCCACTACCATTTTCTAAATGGGGCATGGATATCCTTGGTCCCTATACGCCTGCAACAGGCGGCAGGAAGTACATACTTGTTGCAGTCGACTACTTCACCAAATGGGTAGAGGCTGAGGCTGTTAAGGGAATCAAGACGAAGGATGTGATTTCATTCATTTGGAAAAATGTCATCACTCGGTTTGGGGTGCCCATGTCTATGGTTTTTGATAATGGTCCCCAATTTGAGACGCCTGTTCTCAAAAATTGGCTGGGAGACCAAGGCATCTCACACTATTTTGCATCAGTCGGCCGTCCTCAAGCAAACGACCAAGTAGAAGCTTTCAACAAGATCATCTCAGACAAACTTAAGAAGAAGATTGAACGAGCAGGTGGCCTATGGGCAGATGAACTACCACATGTTCTCTGGGCCATTAGGACGACTGAAAAAGGGTGGACTGGAGAAACCCCATTCCTCCTAGCTTATGGTGCAGAAGCTGTTCTTCCAATTGAACACTATGAGCCGACTCTTTGGGTAATGCTGTATGACGAAGAAGCAAACTGGGAGTCCATGCGCCTGGCATTGGATTCACTTCCAGAAAAAAGGGGCAATGCAGCCCTGCGCCATGAGATTTACCGCCTGAGAATGACAAGGTCATACAATAAAAGAGTGCATACGCGTCCACTCAAAGTGGGTGACTTTGTTCTAAGAAAAATGGAAGCAGTCGGTAGGGCTAATGAGTCAGACAAGTTAACTCCCAACTGGGAAGGACCTTACCGAATTTATGAAGAGGTTCGAGACGGTACCTACCGCCTGGAAACACCAGACGGCCAACCCTTGCCTTGAACCTGAAATGTAGATAATCTCAAAAAGTATTATTTTTGAATGATGTAAATAGCCGAGAAGCTACTAATAAAAGTTTGCTATTTCACTTCATCTATTTTGTACTAAGAGGGGCATGCCAGCTGGTAAAACAGTCGGCTACTCTCCATACTTTTCAAATACGCATTCAATAAAGAGGGGCATGCCGCCTGTACCTATACAACCGGCTACTCTCCCATACTTAGTTCACCATGAACTATCTAAGGCTTATGGCCGAAATGATCAGACCAGGCGCCCAACCAAATGATCCAACTTATAAAAACTAATCTGACCTGTCCCAACATCATAGCAGGTGTCCGGCGGCATCCATTCGGATGAAATTCGTCGCAGAGAGCAACTCCCTTTTGGGTGGAACATTGTTCTATAAACTAATTACACGACACCTATACGACTATCCACAAAGGCAACCACGTAGCCGTTCTTGAGACAAGGATAACTCTATCACTGATCCAACAAGTGTTAGCAGTTAACATCCGCGTCGGATAACCGACTGTATTACTTGGGATAAGTACAGTCGGTACCTCTTGAGTTAATAGCCAACAAACATTAGCGAATCAAGGGGTCCAGCCGGCCTCCGTCGCCTGGAACCTCTACTACTCAAACAGAAGTGATGGCGATTAAGTAACACCGACGTTAACTTATAGTCACTCCCTCAAACTTGGTTTGAAACCTAAAAGGTTTTTGAGTAGACCGCTTGTTTCTTAAACAGGAGCATTCAAACCCCTATTCCTACTAGGTTATCGCATCTTGAGTAAATAACCAACAAAATTGGTAAATCAAGGGGACCAGTCGGCCTACGCCGCTTGGTGCCTCTACTACTCAAGCATAAAAATGACGAGTGAGTAACTTCAAAGGTTACCCATAATCACTCTCTCATACTTAGCCAGGATTCAAAAGGTATGATGAGTCTGCCTGCCTAAAGGCGAACCAGAGCTCTCGTATCCCGACCCTGCTAAGATTTCTTTTCAAACCAAAACATGTTTGAAAAGCTGGTTCACCGGTCGATTGCTTTTTGGCAAGCAAGGACTCAAGAACTGTTTCTATTTTAACAAACAGGCGGGCCAGCTAGAAACGGCCTATTCCTTCCTAACTTGAAAAAGTTAAAACAAAATCTAACGTATTGCCTAAAAAAAGGTTGGGGTCCGACTGGACAAATGGCCGACTGATTACCTAACCTGGAACCAAGACGACCAGTCGTTCAGGGGCACAGGCAGTCGTTACTTTGTACCTGTTCGCAACTATTGGCTTACAAATTTAGCCAAAACTGTCGGTATGGCATGCAAGTTGGTATGACATATAGCAAATTATGCAAAAATAAAGGCATAAAGCAAAATTTGGAGAGCAAAGACGACCAAAAAGATGGTCGTCGAAATGATATAAACAGCCGGCCATAAAGATCGGCAAAATATTCAGTACCCCGACCCCCTGGCCGGGTAAAGAGACAAAAATAAACAGCACGCAGGCCGAAGAAAAAGTTGAAAATATAAAAGCTTAAGCATTTGGAGGGGCATCGGTATTAACGGCCGCCTGATCGACATCAACTGTGGGCACTTGGTCCTTCGCAGCACCCTTCTTAGCTGATTCGCCTTCAAGGGCCGAATCCTTGTTTACTTCCACCTCCAATGGGTCAATGGCGACCACCACCTCTTCCTCCTCGTTGACCTCCTGCGCCTCATCCGCCACAGCCACCGCCTCCATAATTCTTCGATTGTACTCTTCAATACAAGCTTTGAACTTCTTCTCCCATGAGGCATAATTGGCTTTTGGGAAGAGGCGGGACCAGGTCATTTTCTGGATTTTGGCCAGGTCCTCCATCATAGACCTAACCAAATCCATCTTTTCAGTTTCAGCCTTGGCCGTCAGCTCCTTGGTGAGGGCCGCCTCCTGGACCTTCAGCTGTCCTTTGAGATTCTCTACTGATTTCAGCAAAGATTCATTAAGGTGCGCAGTATGCTTGAGTGGCTCCAGCTCCCCTCGGAGGGTCTTGATGGTGGCCTCCAGCTCCGTATTTTTCTTCCTGGCCGCCTCCAACTCAGTGCGGACAGCCGAAGTGGCGTGCGCCTGATAATAAAGAATATCAGTTGTCAAAATTTCATTTTGGGCAATTTGAAACATTGCCTTATCACAGTCAGAGGCGGCCATGGCTTTAGCAGCCTTTACCTCTTTGTTCTTCGCATTGATTGGCTTGCGAAGGCCGTTTACTCGGAGCAGGGACTATAAAAGAAAACAGGCGTCAGATTCTAAGACAAAAAGCAGGCGTCCTGGAAAACAACGGCAAAAATACCAAGTGTACCTCAGAGAGGAGACCCATTATACCATCAAGGTCCAGGGTACCGACTCCCCGGACCGCGTCCCTCTCCTCATGAGGGACGGCTCTCACCATGGACTTGGCCATTTCGACCAAGTCCAGTCCTTGATGACCGCCTGTATCAAACGGTACAACATCAGTACGATGTAGTAAATGAAGTAAAGAAATGAATCAACAAAACAGGAAGCCGGATTGTACCTCTCGGGGGCCGGCTAGGGACTTGAGTAGTTTTACCCCCAGATTGGGGGGTGACCGGCTGCTTGTCGGTAGCCTGTTTCCTGGTCGAACCAGGCGTACTCCCACCAGTCAGTTTCCGAACCTTTGAGTCAGGTTGATGGGAGGAGGAGGGTTTAGAAGCGCCCGCCTTCAAAAACAATGGGTGGCTAATGTTAATAAACACAAATCTAAAGAAGACAAGGCTTGAAGAGTCCAAACTCACTTGGGGCGACTCCTTTGAAGAAGGTTCGGTGGAGGGCTTTGGACTGCCCATTACTGCGGCTCTTAGCATGGCTGCCGCCTTCCTGGAAGCAGTTATACGGTCCATAGCTTCCGCTTAAAAAAAAAAAAAAAGAAGAGAGAACCGAGAGTTAGGAAAGTTAAGAGGAATAAAACCACATCTGCTTAAAAAAAGAACAAGGTGCCGGCTACCTCTCGAGACCCGACTACTCAGGCGGCTAGGAAGTATTCGTCATATAGCCACCTGAATTTGGGGATACAGTGTAAAGGCACCTGCTCCCGTTCCCCGCTAGCAGGGTTGAGTTGTGTTTTCACCTTGAAGAGCCCTCGGTCCAGGATCTCTTCCCTCGCCTTGCGAGGAACAGGCGGCATGGCAGCGCCGCCTGCAAGGAGGGACGGATTCCTATTCCATCTGTTGTACCGCTTGTTCAACAGAGGATCAGAGGTTTGGATAAGGTAGAAGGTGTTCCTCCAGTCCTTCCACTTATTTTCTTTTTCTCTCGCCATCAAATAGCCCTTGTGGCTTGATAGCTGGTACCAGCCGGTACCGCTTACTTTGGGGGTCCGACTCAAATAGTTCATATGGGTGAACGCCTCAAAATTTGGCTCTACCCCGTGCATTTCACATCCGGCCACATAGCCAAGGATGTTAAACCAAGAGTTAGGGGCTAGCTGCCATAGCCCCACCTCGTATCCATCGAGGATTTTCTGAACAGCCGGATTCAAGGGGAATCGAAGTCCCGCCTTAATGGCTGCCTCATAGCAACCAAAGCAGGCGTCCCCATAACTAATCGTCTCAGGCCAGACTACCGCATCCTCAACATCCGACACAAATAAATCAAAATCTAGACCCATCACATGGTCCGATAGAAAAGAGTCCAATTTTTCTTTCATGGACTTGATGCGGCCCTTTGGGACATGGCAGAAATAAGCAGTGTTCAACTCCCTGTTAGAGGCGGATGGTTCTGACCATTCGTCCCCCTTTTCAACTGCACAAGAGAGTCTTGACTCGTGCAGTCGGGAGTGCCTCTCATCTGAGTTCAGGGAGTGATGGCTTGAGGAACTAGAGCTGGACTCACTATCAGAAGAGTCCGACTCCTCGTCTCTCTTAGAGGGGACCGACCCCTCTCCTTCTGCAGTGGTCAATTGTCGACTGGCTAAGTCAACAGTGAAATGGGTAGGGAACACCTTGGCTCCCTCCTCTGAGCTCCCAGCGACAGAGCCGCTTTGGTTGACTTCAGCATCAGGCGCCTGGTCAGATGTCTAGCTGATCGGCACATAGAAGGAGGAGCCATCAGAATTGGTGATCCTGGATGTTCTCTTAGTTCGAGCCATCGTGTTCTGCACAGACACAGAGACAATCGGGCTATGTTTATAGGGCAAAGTTTAGTCCGAAAAGGGACAGGCGGCACTCCTAGTCCTAGATTCAGCCGTCCCCGGTGACCGACTGATCACTACCCTAGGTCGTGTCGGGTGCTTTCGAGGTACCATAGTTCAAAAGAAATAAAAAGAAAAGTAAGAGAACAGACGGTTACCTGAATAGTTGAAGAAGTGACGTTGTAAATAGCAGAGATCTGAAAAATCAGCCGGCTTGACTGATCAGGCGGTAGGCTATTAATGTCCAAAATGTCAGAGCAAGTTTAGAGATCCGAGTGTCCTCTTTCAAAGATTTCAAGTGTGAAAATAAACTTGAAGTCAACACGCCCTTATATAGGCAAAAGGAGAAGTTGAAGGGTCACTTCCAAAAATTCAAAAATGAGCGGGAAAAACCTTCGGCCACTCACCAAGCGACACTTGTAGCAGACCGTCGCCTGTTACAGACCGACACCTGTCACAGGTGACATGTGAACAGTCACGTGCCACCTGTGAGGGGAAAATGATTAGGGGATTTTTCCCTACCAATCACCATCTGACAAGTGGACCAATCAGGTTCTGTCATGTGTCCGCCACGTGGGCCAATAGGAGCCTGCCGCGTGTCAGTCGTTGATCTGTCCACCAAGGACTAGTTGTGTCATGACACGTGTCCTCCCCCATGCCAAATGGGAAAGCCGGCCACCTAGGCCCAAAGTCTTGTGGAAGCCAATCAGCCCTAGGGCACGCATCCCAAGGCATATAAATATTCCAATTAATCCTCATTAAAGGGGATTACGCCAATTAATTACTCTCACCTAGAGAAAACACTTTACCTTTTTCCGCATTTATTACTCCTAAAGCAAGTACTAACTTGATCGTCGAAGGCGGAGCTCCCACCACCCGGAATCTCCGTTGTTTGGCAGATACAGGCGCACGGTTCCAGTCTCGGAATTGTAACTCTCTCGCAGGACATCAGAAAACCCCGAAACAAGATTGATTAATTAATTAGGGTCTGTTCAATAATATCTAATAACTACCAATAAGTTCAATAACTGCTAATAAGTTTCAATAAGTCTTTTTTTTTTTTTTGTAAAGGAATAAGTTTCAATAAGTTAAATTAGTTCTAATAAGTTCATATCTAAAAACTCCTCTCTCCTCTATTCTCTCTAAAAAAAACTCTAGCCTCCATTCTTGACTTTTAAAGAGGCTTCCATCGGTTTTATCGATGAAAAGCCCCAACTTTTTTTCTGTACACTTTTTTGTTTATTTTATTTTTTTTTTAATTTTTTGTTTATAATAATGATTTCTCCCTCGAAAGAAAGGGTTTTTCAATCTGCTTTGAAAGACAGGGTTTTTCGATCTCCTTCGCAAAACAAGGATTTTCACCTCTTTTCGAGGGGGAAGTTCTTTAGTTTAAAATCCGGGATAATAGATCTGATGGATTGCCGTGAAATTGTTTCGTTGGTGAAAAATTGTGCGAGGTCGCAAAGGTTTTTAATTTTTCGAATACGGTCAGATGAATCCGATGAAAATTATCCTCATGACTATAAGGGATCGTTAGATTATCTCTCCAAAAAAGCTGTATTTTCCAACGATATAAGTGGGAGATGTTCCACATTGCAAGATCTGCTTGACGATTGAAAGAAATTTTTATTTGATTCAAATTATGTATTTGTCAAATTCGATTATCGTTGTAGATGTCGTATGACTTTTTATTAATGGATTAGTTTTACTATTCAAAAAAAAAAAAAAAAAGCTCATATCTAATAAAGTGAAGAGAACACACCCTAATTAGGTTAAGAAACTTATGAATTTTTTTTCTTATTTATTCTTATTTTTGTAAAAAAAGTTCATAGAATTTTTATGGAAAAAAATCTTATAAATCTCAATTGATTTTTTGTTACTTCCTTCGTTATTTTTTTATCGCATCACTTACTATTTTAGAAAGTTTACTTATTATTGCATCATTTCCTTTTTAGGATAAAAAATATCTATGTTCACACTGCAAAGACCCAACATACCCTTACTTTTTCACACTTACTTTTTATTTTATCTTACATTACATGGACAATTTTGTATTTTTACGTTTCTCTCTCTTACTTTTTTCCACTACCAAATTTTGCTTCCAAAACCCTATAATGCAATAAAAAAAAACGGAGGAAGTATATGATATATATTCTTAAAAAGATATTTGTTGATATCATAGAACATATTCATATTATATACTTCCTCCGTTTTTTATTTATTAATTGACACCTTTGGTTTTGGCACACAAATTAAGAAGAGGTAAAAGGGAAGGACAAAATACAAAAATACCCCATTCTTATTTACCTATCCCACAATTCCACCTGCGTGCCAATCCCTACCATTTGAACTACCCTTTCCCCAAAGACTTCCACTTTTATTTTACTCTTTCCTTTAATTCGCAACTACTAGACCCCATCATCGCTGACCCTTTTTTTGCAAAGGAAAATTGAACCCAAGCCACAAATTAAAGTACTCAAACTACATCTTCCTTAAACTCGTGGTGTTGATGTTGGTGATGAGGGTTCCGATGTGTGGAATTGAAAGAGAATTTGATAATTGGGGGTTATAGCAGTGGTGGTGCGACGGAGGGAGGAGAGTGAAGGAGTTCACGGCTTCACGATCGATTGGATTTTAATTAGAAGGCAAGGAGAAGAGGAGAGATAACGTCGGCGGCAAAGGTAGGATCCTTGCTGCCATTAATGGTACTTCGCCATTTTAGTTTTTAAAAGCTTCCATTTTTTCCTCGACCCCAAGCACCCAACTCCCTCACCAACCAAACGATGTTTGAGAATGAGAAATTAGAGGAGCTTCATATTTGTTTGAGTTAGAGGTAGAAGAAGAGAGGCTGCAATATGGGATGACGGTGGCTGTGAAGGAGGAGAGATAAAATGGAGTGGTATTGGCCTTGTAATTGAAAGGGAGGAGAGAGAATGCTAGCATCTGGTAAGGTGAAGGTGAAGGGAGGAGGGAGAATATAAGTGAGAGGGTATATTTGACATTTTACCACACAATACTTGCCCAAAATAGAAATGTGTCTAATAATAAACTTTCCAAAGAGGAGTACGTGTCAACTAAATAAAAACGGAGGTAGTATGTAATTATCTTTTTCAAAATTTGTCAAAATGTATCTTCTATCATCATATTAAAAAGACACAACATGTGTTATCTATTAACTATTATTAAAAACAAAACATTGCTGACATCATCAATCTTGAAACTATACTACATGTCATTTTCTCATTAAAAATTTCCCTCCAATTTTATGTGTGATGTCATCAATTATTAGCAATTTTTTTATTTTTATTTTTAATCTACACTTTTGACATCAATGCATAAGTATCTATATAAAATTTAATTAACCAAGTTTCTAACCTAAATTATAGTTTTACATACCTAATTGAATTTGAATTGATGTTTGATTGTGGTTTTAATATTTTTTACTTTCCTTAAATGTAAATTAATTTTATATTTAATTCTAATCTTCATGTACAATGTAATGCAACTGAACATAAATTATTATAGAAATAGTATATCTAACCGTACGTCGCATGGGGATAACCTAGTTTCCTAATATATCCTTGTATTTTTTTTTTAAAAAATTTTCTTACAAAAATATTGGTCATGTAGTTGTTTAAAAAAAAAATACATGCGACTGTGGGAATTAATAAGATCCTTGTATTTTTTTTTTGTCTTTAAAAAATATTGGGCATGTTTTTTTTTTTGTAAAATCCTTGTACTTTTGTAAGAATAAAATCCCAATATTGGTCAACTTGACAGTCCTGTTGATAAAATCCTTGTATTTTTTTTTTGTCTTTCAAAAATATTGGGCATGCTTTTTTTTTTTTTTTTTCTTTTTTTTTGTCTCTTTGAATCTTTTTTTTTTTGGAATTTTAAAAAAATCTTATTAAATTCAATTGATTTTTTTGTAAATTTTAAGCTATGTCACTCTCTCTATTTCTTTTTATTTGTTTTATTTCTAATCTACACAATTTTCAACGAAATATTATGATTAAAATATCTCAAACCTAGTATAACAAAAAAAAAATTATAAATTATAAATTTGAAAACTATGAATTGAGACGAACCTAGAAAGATTCCACATGACTATATTTTGAAGTATATATCTATCCTTAATGTATTAAATTGCAATAAATATTTCGAGATTCTATATAGGACAATTAATAAGAAATTGTGGGAGTATTGTTTCAGCATTTCTAAAACACTGTAATAATTTTTGTAGATATCATTAAACAATTAAATAATTCAAATTAATTTTACATGCACAGTTAAACTTTCACATTATTGTTGATTTTATCAACAGGACTGTCAAGTTGCACATTGCTGGAGTTGTACATAGCGGGCAATAAGATCACTGACGTCAAGGGGCTGCTATTGAAGCTTACAGCTCTGGACCTTTGCTTCAATAAAACAACCACAACCAAGGCTCTAGGACAGCTTGTATTCTTTAGTGGCAATCAGTAGCGTGGGGAATCCAACAGACAGCAACCTAAGCAGTGATCAGTTTTGAGAGGCAGGAGAGCTTTTTACGGACTTCTCCCTAAGCTAGCCGCAAGCAATTAATCAGCAGAAGGCTCGAGATGTTTCAATGGATATTATTGCCAAATTTTCATCTTGAAACAATATCGAGAATGCTAGCAGGAAGTCTGTGAAAAAGACATGCCAAAGTGGATTGTTGTCTTCAAGCAATGTTAGGAGAAATGCGAGTGGGCAGAGAAGCAGGAACAAGTCGAGAAGGCAAGCAAATCAGCAGTCAAGGTTGAAGACAAGGACTTGCATCAACCAATTGAAGATGCTTATTTTGGACCAATAATATATGATACAACTATGTGGCATCAATGCAACGCTTTGTGTTCAAGTACATTCCTTATTGCTGTTGGTTGTGTCATTGTTTTCATTCTTTCAAAATAAGACAGCCCTGGCAAATTTTCGGATGACTGCACTGGATTATATGTGTAACAGAGTAAGAGATGCATCAATCTACAAAAGCCTCATTGCATAGAAGACCACTTAATTACTGACTATTACATTTGCAGCTTGTAATAAGCAAGCTTAATTGTGAAATATGAAAGCCTGCACATAATTCATCTGAAATATGACCCTAGTCCTCTGTTGATCGATGAAAATTCCGTCTAAATTCCAACTGTAATCGACCTGTCAAATTTAAAGATCATCCAAAATTAAGTGCTCCTTGCACAAGGTAATAACAAAGCATATTGCATACATTTAACTGTATAAGCATAGTTTCTGGACAGTTCAGAAATATTATATTGGACAGCAAGTTTAGAAACAAGCAAAAATTAGAGATACCCATTTTTGAGGATTGAGTTGACAATACAAAGGTACTTATGCTCAGACGAACCACATCAAATCTATTTACTGGCATGTTTGAAAGTTACCAGCCAAAGATCATTGTTTAGGGAATAATTTTTTTCATAGACCTTTCTGTTTTACCATTTTAGTTTCACTTAGTAGCATATCCAATTAAACCTCAGCATTTCAGAGATCAAGGTCTGGAAGCTAAAATCCGGAACACGTTTGGAAAAAGATGTCAAAACCTCATGCGCCATGGTATGAGTAGAAAAAGTACACTCCTATGGACAATAGTGCCCCTTTTGAACTATAGCTTTCAACCTTTCAGCCATTATACAAAAGTTCAACACTTCATTTGCAAGACACAAGAGCAAACCATACATAAAGCTTCTGCCACAATTAAAGAGAACACAACACAAACTCTCAACTGTCGAGATATAACATGGATCAAAAGGCGTAATAAAGTGTCGAGGCAAAATAATCATGATTCCATCATTGTGAGACAAAAAAGTTGAGAGATCTCTCGACATACTTTAGAGTAGAACATACAAGCTGCTATAAGTCCCAAAATCTCTCACTAAAGCTACTATTGCTAAATGGAGTAGACAAGTAACAAAAACAAGTTAATAAGGAAAAGAATTTTCGATAGTTGCAAAGGAAGTTGCACCAAAAAGAAAACTGCTCCACCGGTGTATACAACATCCTCAATATAACTAATTCCTTATTTCTTCTTTCCAGCTTCTGCTGCTTTAGTCTGCCAAAACAAAAATGACATTGGTTAGAGAAATGAGTACAGCATTCTGCAGCTTAAACAAAATTTGAAAGAACAGACTCCGTAGCATGAAAGAGTCATGTATACCAGGAACATAAAGCTCAATAGAACATACGGGCAAGTAAAAGTCAAAGAGACGATGATAAAAGTGTTTTGTCCTACCTTCTTAACACCACGAATCTTCTTAGCTCTGTTCTTTCGCTCTTTCATTTGTTTCCTTGACTTCTCAACCTTGGTGGCCAATCCATTCTGCACAAAGAAAAGGTAAGGAAGGTGGGCAATCAGAGGAACATACAGAGTATGAGAGTAAAGCACAACTATTCGTACCCCATTTCCATGGGTAAAGTAGAAGAGAAATGGATCAACGAAAATTACCCTGATCAGCCTGTACTTGGGCTCGTACTTCTTAGCACTATCAACAGAATCATAAATCAAACCGAAACCAGTTGATTTACCACCTCCAAAATGAGTACGGAACTTGAAGACAAAGATAGAGTTTGGATCATTCACATCATACATCCTAGCTAATTTTTCCTTCAACTCCGCCTATCAAAAAGGAGAAGATAGTGGTAAGAGATTCAGCAAGCAAAAGACATCACAAATTCACATCACACTAACGATAGTAAAGCTACAAATAAAAATTGTACAGCTTTCGCAGTAATTTTGGAAGACACAAATGCAGAGTACAGTTGTGTTAACAGAAGCAAAATATCCATCATCGAACAATGCTCTCCAAAGAAGTAAAATACAAATTGGAGAAAATCAGTGAATATTCAACAATCAACAAACAGAACAGCTAAATGAAATCAAATAAGGGTGTATGGCAATGTGCACACTCACAAAGATTGATCAATTTCCAGTCCCAAAGTAAATTCATAAGACAGTCCAAACATGTATTTCATATTCGGGTACAAAGAAAAATGACAACGACAACTGCATTGCGTAGAGTAATAAACTAGCGGCATTATAAATTTATAATTGCATATATTAACAAGCTGCTATACCAACATTTCAGAGGATTAATACAGGTGACATTAGATTCAAATATACAGATAGACAATTACCATCACATATAATAAGATCAGTAACCACTGCTTGATACCGATATGCACGATACATTAAAAACGAAACAAGCACCGAAATCGACTACTTTAAAAATGAAACAACATTCATCAACAAATAATTGAGTGAGGCTTCAGCACACTAATCAATTAAACAAAATATACTAATGTTGCAATACATGAAATACTAATCAATTAGCTATATGAATGTTGCAAATTTCTTGTTCGTAAAAAGTAATACAATTCTCGAAGTAAATTGAGGAATACTAATTAGCAAAAAAAAAAAAAAAAAAAAAAAACAACACTATAATCAAATAAAATACGATTAAAAATCGAGAAAATAAGATGAGACCTTGGAAACGTTTGCGCGACCAGGGTGAAGAACATCGATGACCTGAAAAATGAATTAGGGTTTAAGAATTAAGAAAATCAAAAATTAAGATTTTGAAAAGAAAATGAAAAAAAAGGAACGAAAACTAACGAATTGCTTCCTAGAAAGAAGACGATTAGTCATGAACTTGCGAGTCCTCAGTGTAACTGCCTTTTCCGCCATTGTTGATTTCTCTCTACTCTTTCACTCTCTCTCTCTCTCTCCTCTGGTGCAGGTGCTTGCGGCTGTTTTTCCAAAGAGAGTGTGAAGGAAAGAAGAAGGTGAAGAATTTACTACGTACTAGGGTTTGCTTCTTCGTGGTTTTGGGTTTTTTTAATAACGTTTTTTTTTTCGGGCCTTATATTTTGAGCCCAATGGTTGGACATTGATGGGGTGGGCGAATAATCCGATCTGATTGACCTGATCCGTGATCCGATTCGAAATAGGATATCCGAACCGAGAAATAGAGGTTCAAATATTTGTTTTTTTCAGATTGGATTCAAATCAATTTTTCTCGATTCAAAATTTACGCATTTTTTTAATAGAATCGGGTTGGAAATATGGTAGCTTGTTACTCCATATTACTTTTGTTTCATAGTATAAATCTCATATTCTTGTTCACCGTCTCCAGAAATATAAACAACTGAATTGATAAAATTATCTAAACACTTTATAAAAGTGCGAAAGTCAAATTACTATTCATTTTCGAAATTATGAATAGTGTTTTTGCCATGTTGACGTTTTTTATTTTAATCTTGTTTTTTCCAACTATTGTGTTTCTTTTGCATTCATTAAGGTTAGGAAGAGTGTTCCCTCGAGCAAAATAAAGTAAAATAATACCAATCTACTATTCATATTGTACACTTTATATTTCTATAGTCTCATTTTGATTGTGTCGTTTGTCAATGCATTACTTTTTTTTTAATTAAGGAATGATTAATAAATAAAATATCATACGAAATCTACAAAGAGGTTTATATATGACAAATACATGACAATTCTAAAAGTACCGTCTACTTATTTGGATATATGTTACATTTAATTTCATGTTTTTCGCCACCTTTACTGAATTGAAATTATTTTACTGAATTGATTTTTTTTTTACGAGTAATTCATGTTTATATAGCCATCTTACTGAATTGAAATTATTTTTACTGAATTGAATTTCTATATATTAAGGTGAAAAGAACAGATGTTTTCAAAATAACATGCCTTAGTAACTACTTTAAGGTCACATTGGTAAGCAATCATTAATTGCGAAAATGGTAATGGATTTGCATGTAATTTTGCAAGGAAATCTTATAGTTATTAGCTTATTACCATGTTAATGGATCTTTTATGCATATATATATAAACGTGTGATTTTGTCCACAAATTATTGAAAATTCTTGGTACACCCTGTTTACATTTATTTTATTGTACATCAACCAAATATAGGGAAACTTTGACTAATTTGGAGTAACTTTTAATTCGATATAAACCATAATTGGTAATATGATTACTTTTTTGTATTATGAGTGAATTTTATTCACAATGTAAATTCCTTGCATTGTAAAAGAGAGTGTAATTTATATGTAAAAAAATAGGTAATTTTTACTTTGTATTGTGTTAGTCTGTTAGGGTCGGGTAACTTCACATCTGATGTACAATATTCATTATTATACACTCGATTTTTGAAATGAAAAATGAGAGTTTAACCACTAATTCAATAAGATAACATTATTTTAATATTAAAACTGTTTGGGTCCAATTTATTCCAATTGGATCAGTCCACAAATGATCCAATTACAAGCCCAAAGGAGGTTCAACTCTCCCAAACATGCCAATTCAGTCAAAGCAGGCCCACTCAACGTGGCAAGCCCACTTGGCTTATGTAATCTATTTGAGTAAGGTAAAAAAGCCTTCACTTCTCTCTCTCTTAATTCATTCACATCAAGCCTCAAGCAATTAATTCTCTTGCACAGCTTTCTCTCTCTAGAAAACACTGTACTGACTTTAGCATTAGATGGGCCTTCCTCGGCACAACCCCCGAGGCCAGTTTACGTGTGTTTCCCGAAACAATTTGGCGCCGTCTATGGGGAAGACATTCAAAAACAAGCCAATAATCAATCATTTTAGCAACATGACTAAGAGTGCTAAGAAGAACAATCTTTCTTCCTCGAAGAAGGGTCCACCTTCTTTATCTTCGTCTTCGGAGGCTGCCTCATCTGAGAAAGCCACGCCGGAAAGATCACCTCACAACTCCGGACAGCCGTCCAACTCTTGGCGGCCGAGCCAGTCAAATAATGCTAAGAATCCAACTCCTAGCTGTCATTCCCAATCTCGTCCAAGGGGGACGCCCCAAACGGGTCCTACTACGGAGGAGATGGCAAAAGCCCTTGCAGTCTTCATGGACTTCATGAAGGCTCAAACAGCCCAGTAACTCCCACCTCCTGCTCCCTCGGTGCACGCTGACACCATTGAGCAGCCGAGAATCCTGAGAAGGAGGATCGATCAAGAAGAGGGAGAACGAGTTCTATACCATAGGGAACTCGAAGAAAATTGGGAGGAGGGTACATGGAGAACTGAACGGGAAAGAAAAAGGAACCCCTAGTTCTTCGAGGAGCCTGAACCCCAAAGTTTCAAAAGTAGCAACACCGCTTCCACGCGACAAGAAACTACCCGCCGAAACGTTCATGAACGTATCGGCCCAAGGGAGGTGAGCATCCACAAACGCCTCACCTACCATGACGGAACTCATCCCTACCCCGCACGGTCCCAGCTGAGGACAAAAACCACTTTCGCCTCTCACAGGGGTGGAAGCGAGGTCCCAACGGCTGAGACCAAAGGAAAGGCCGTGATGGTTTCTCCAGTTCCCCATTCCAAAAATGGATTCTGGAAGAAAGAGTGCCGACGGTGAAAATCCTGGTACACATTACGTATGATGGTACTTCTGACCCGAAGGACCATATTACCTCTTATGAGGGGCATATCTACTTGAATCCCAGGTCCGAAGTGACCTAGAGCAAATATTTTCCGACCACTCTAAAAGGTGTTGCACAATCGTGGATCACCAAAGGAGTGAAGGAAGGCTCTATAATCGGTTGGGAGGACCTCTCCAACAAGTTCAAGAGCAAATTCTCTACGGCAAACCGCCGAGAGAAAACAACTGCAGAGCTCATGAGCCTGTAGCAAGGGAGGACGAGAGCCTCCGAGACTACTTGACCCGCTTCAGCAACAAGTCCTCCGGAATTACAAGTCTGGATCAAGGGCTGGCTGTTTTTGCACTGCGAAACGGGCTGCAAGCCGGGAAATTCTTGGACTTCATGGTCATGCACACCCCGCAGACCTTGGAGGAAGCCCTCAATGCCTCGGATAAGTACATCCGAGCCGAGGAATAGAACAAGACCAAGTCCTAATCTCAAACTAGGACTGGTAAGGCAAAAGGACAACAGTCCGAATGTCAGGGCCAAAGGAAGGGGAAGGCGAAAGCCTTAGAACCATCCTCGGATACTGAGCCAAAGAAAGAAAAAACCCTATTCGTAGGGAAATATGAATCATACACTCCCCTCGCCCTACCACGTGCTAAAATCTACAGCATCACGAAGAACGAGGAGATTCGGAAGAAGTCAAGGCCACTACTATACCATCGTGGCATCAAAACAAAAATAAAGATAGATGGTGTGAGTTCCATGAATCTCCTGATCTGAGCATCACACCAAAGACTGTATCCAGCTAAGGGACCAAATCAAGGATATGGTCCAAAAAGGATACTTGAAAAAATATCTCTCGGATCGCCGTGAAGAGAAAAAAGCCGAGTAAGACTCTCGGCATCAACTAGCCTTAAGCCGGAAGAGGGACAAGCTGTAGGATAAGGAGAATCCTGACATCCTTGTCATCTCCGGGGGACGAGTTCCCGCTGCTCGAAAACGCCACTTGAGGGGTCTGACCCATCAAGTCAACCACGCCTCCATCTAAGGTCCTAAGTCTTCGGTGCCGAACATCACGTTTACAGCCGAAGACTGCCGGGGGGTGGCATACCCCCATAATGAACCGCTAGTAATCATCACGGGGATCGCAAACCACAATGTCTGGCGAACCCTCATCGACGGTGGTAGCGGGGCAAACATCCTCTTTCGGGATGCTTTTGACCAGCTCAAGCTGAAGTCTAAGGACTTAAGTCCGGTATCTGGATTCAATGGCTCCGCAACATATCCAAATGGGAAGATCACCCTTCCCGTCACCATCGGCAGAGACAGAGGAGCTCGGAACGTGATGGCCGAATTTTTGGTCATGGACGTTCCATTTGTATACAATGTGATCATGGGGAGACCTATGATTCACCATATTCAAGGAGTGGTCTCCACATATCATCAGATGATGATATATGTGTCGGACGAAGGCCACTTCGAAAGAATTCAGGGGAGCCAAGAGGCTGCCTGAAAGTGTAGCTACTTCAAGTCATCTAAAGAATGTCGTGAAGACAAGGATGATGAGTAGAAAGAAAGAGAAAAGGACCGAAGCACCAAGAAGCAGAAAGGCTTAAGTGCTTCAGCCCAAAGGACCCCTTTCCAAGAAAAACTAAAGGGGAAAGGAAAGGTTGGCTCCTCATCCGAAGCAAAAGATTCAGAAGGCCAGCCGAAGTTTGGGAAGCCTGCTGAGATTGACAGCAGGCCAGATTGTGAAGAGTCTGGTTCCAAAGAAATGGAGCTGGACCAGCAAACTGAATGAATTGAGGAGATTGAAGGAGAATCAAAAAAATGTGTCAGCATCGGTCTCGGACTTGATCCGAACATCCGAGTTGAACTTATCCAACTGCTTTGGGGTAACAGAGATGTGTTCGCTTTCTCAGCCGCAGACATGCCTAGGATTGACCTGAACCTCATCTCTCACAAGTAGAATGTCGACCCCATGTGTCGACCAGTCAAGCAAAAAAAAGCGGAATCACTCCGTCAATATGAAGCGAGACATCGTAGCCGAAATCAAGAAACTTTTGGATGCAGACTTCATCGAACCCTACATGTATCCGGAATGGTTGGCTAACATTGTTATGGTTCATAAGGAAAATGACACTTGGAGAATGTGCGTTGACTTCACGGACCTAAATAGGGCTGTTCGAAGGACTTTTATCCCTTGTCAAGGATCGATCAGTTAGTCGACTCGACAAGTGGCCATGCTCTGCTTAGTTTCATGGACGCATTCTCGGGGTATCTCAGATCTTCATGCACCCCAACAACCGAGCAAAAACGGCATTCGTTACGAACGCCAGGGTGTACAACTACAAAATGATGCCCTTCGGATTGAAAAATGTCGGGGCAACATATCAAAGGCTGGTGGATCAAGTCTTCGCCGAGCAAAAAGGGCGCAACATGGAGGTCTATGTGGACGATTCTATCGTCAAAAGTAAAGAGGATAAAGACCATATTGTGGACTGATGGGCGTTAAAACGGTAGCACATTCCACACTCATTCAAACACATTTATAAGCAAACATCTCACAAACCAAGAACCATGATAAGTAAGAGTTCGGTCCACAAGGAACGGGATATAATCGCTAAAGATCTTAATACGCAAGCTAGTTCGATGACTTTTGTTGATTGGGGGTTCGTCAAGTAGACAAACAAACTATTTTCCTAAATCAAGTAATTAAAAGTAATAGGGAATGGGATCCACTCAACCATGGTAATCAAGCATATTGGGAGCAAATAGAGACAAGAGATAGTAAGGACTATATGTAAAACCAACCTCATGCAATTAGGAAAACAACTAACACTCCTAAACTTAGATCCCTCATTAGTTTATCAATAGGAGATACATAATCAAATTGCAATAAGTAATGACATACTTAATCTACATTTCCAAGTCAAACTAAGCATAACATGCCATCAAGCTCCAAATTCTAGGGTAACTACTCCTATCATGAAGAACTAACAAGCAATCTCATACAATCAATTTAATCACAAATCAAACATCAATACTTCTCCCAAGTTTACTTAATTAACCATTAGGTTGAGTTTCACCCAACCCCTAGCCAAGAGTACTACTCACAATTCATTGTGAGAAACATGCAAAGTTCCAAGTTGGGATTCTAAGTAATTATAAAATTGGGGAAAAGTGATTCACCATGGATAAAGCTAACATGCAACAACAATTTATCAAGATTAAGAGAGATTCAAGTGACTTGCAATAACAAAATAAAATAAAAAAATAAGTAGAGACAAGTGAAAGAAGTTAATATTGAAGCTTCAAAATGTTGAATAAATGTTGAAAATCTGAGAATGAACCTTGAAGTTTGCTTCTACAATGATTAGATTTGGGAGTTTCCAAACTAAATCATCAACTAATTTAATGAACTAAGGTGCTAACTAAGAGGAAGTTCTCTAAAAACTATTCTACTGCTTGCTGTCTTTAAAATGAACTAAAGGGGTAGTATTTATACTCCCCGAATTACATAGGGAAATCCGTCAAAGTAACCCGGATTCCCAGTCAAGAGCGCCCACTCCACAGTCAGGAGCGCCAGCTCCACAGTCAGGAGCGCCTGCTCCAGAGATAGTGCACGCCCGCTCCCCTGTTCTTCAGTAGATGGCAGATTCAAGATATCAGGGAGGAGCGCCCGCTCCTAGGTAGTTGCGCGCCCGCTCCTCCATTTTCAGAAGGTTGGCAAATTCGAGTTGAGCAGCTAGGAACGCCCGCTCCTCAATGAGTGCACGGCCGCTCTTCACAGGTTCATAAGCATGGCAGAATTATGAAACTTTACAGGAGCGCCCGCTCCTGGGGAGGTGCACGCCCGCTCCACCAGGAGCGGCCTCTCTCTCCATCACATTCAGCCTCCATTCTCAATCCATGAACTTCCTTGCTTTGCCTCACTTCACCTATACCTGCAAATTAAGTACACAAACACACAAGGAAGGGGGGGGGGGGCAAAGCCAAAATGCAACATTTATATACATAAGGGGTAGAAAGAGGGGAAAAGATTACAAAACCGGGTTAAAATCACCACAATAATTGGTCAAATAAACCACTTATCATGGACCTGGCTGAGACCTTCGCCACTTTAAGAAAACATCAAATGAAGCTGAATCCGAAGAAGTGTGTCTTCGGCATGAAGCCAGGCAAGTTCCTGGGATTCATGGTCAACAAAAGGGGGATTGATGCCAATCCCGCCAAAGTACAAGCGACGCTCGATCTCCCCTAGCCGAAAACAAAGAGGGATGTTCAACGCCTGACAGGGAGAATGACGGCCTTGTCCAGGTTCATCTCCAGTAGGTGTGTCTAAATTCGGATTAAAACCGAAATCCAATCCAATCCAAACCGATTATCAATTCGGGTCAGATTCAAACTTTAAAACGAATCGGATCGGATTGAGATTTTTCGGAAATTCGGATTTGATTGGATTGGCCCTAATTGGATCCAATCCAAATCGAAAACCGAATTGTAAAATTAAGCTAGTATATATATGAATTTCTTATTTTTTTGAAGTTTAGCTCAAATACCTACTACTAAATAAAATAAATTAAGGAGACCTTGTATTAATTAATTAATGACTTGATGTTGAATTATTTATTTTAATCTAGAAGACTTGTATTAATATTAAAGCTTTATTTTTAAAATCGTATTAGGCGCTAAAAAATAATGTATTATAATTCGGATTTTCGGATCGGATCCAAATAACCGAATTTTAATTCGGATTGGATCGGATTAGATTAGGAGAGAAATTCGGATCTGATCGGATTGGAAATTTGAAAACCCAATAATATTTCGGATTGAATCGGATTTGGATTAAATTCAAATCGAAAACCAAACGGACGCCCCTAATCTCCAGAGCTTTGGACAAGGGACTACCCTTCTTCAAGGCTCTCAAGCTCCCTAAAATAAAAGACCTCATCCGGAAAGACGAGGAGAAAGTAGCCTTCAAGCAGCTCCGTGAGCACCTGGCTCAACTCCCAACGCTAGCACGCCTAGCCGAAGGAGAAACCTTATACTTATATGTGGCAGTTAGCCCTGCCACTATAAGCGCGGTTCTGCTGAAGGAAGAAGATAAGGCCCAGAAGCCGATCTACTTCGTCAGCCACACTCTGACGGATGTCGAGACTCGCTACCCCCTACTCTAGAAAGTTGCATATGCAGTAGTGGTAGCCGCTCGGAAGCTGAGGCCCTATTTCGATTGTCATCGAAATAGTGGTCTTAACTGATCAGCCACTGGAAAAAGTCCTCGGCAAAGTGGAAAAATTCGGTAGGCTGGAAAAGTGGGCCTTCGAACTCATCGAGTTCAGCATCAGCTACTAGCCGAGGACAGCCATCAAGGCTCATGCTCTAGCGGATTTCCAGGCTGAATGCTTAAACCAGGAAACGGAAGACGAGAAGAAGAGTTGGACTGTTTTCACGGATGAATCCTCTACCTTAAATGGTTCGGGGGCGGGGGTAGTACTTACCTCGCCTTAAGGTAAGTCCTTTGAGTATGCACTCAAATTTGCATTTCGAGCTTCGGACAACGAAGTAGAATATGAGGCAACGATTGCTGGCCTAAAGTTGTGCATATCTCTAGAAGCCGAACATGTCTGTTTAAAAACAGACTCTTAGCTCGTCACAAATCAGATCCGAGGTGAGTACGAGGCGAAAGAGCCCTCGATGATTGCTTACCTCGCAAAAATCAAAACGATAATTGCGAAGCTAAGAACTTTTGAAGTCGAGCTGATCCCAAGGGGTCAGAACGCACAAGCCGATACAGAAGTTCAACTCTTACCAAGCTGAACCGATTTTTTTATGTGGAGGTGCGGCGAGAAAGGAGTGTTGACGAAGCACCTGAAATCTGCTGCGTCACACCTGAACCGAGCTGGATGGACCCCATCCTAGCTTACAAACTTCGGGGAGAAATTCCTGAAGACAGAAACTTAGCCTCCAAGCTAAAGAGAATTAGCTCAAGATTCATCATCTTTAGAGGAGAGCTATTGAAAAAATCCTTCTCAGCCCCACTGCTGAAATATGTGGGACCAACAGATGCCGATTATAGCCTATATCACTACTTGTATGCCTATTTTCTATATTTTTGATCAAAATGGCTCATTCTTCCTCTTAACATGTCATTATTACCTAGTTAGAGGCAGCTAAGGCTTGAAATCACATTAAAAGAGCAAGTCAAGTGTTTTAAGACGCAATTTCATTCAAAATGGCCGAAATAAGGCCTATATCACTACATGTATGCCTATTTTCTATGTTTTTGATCAAAATAGCTCATTCTTCCTCTTAACATGTCACTTTTACCTAGTTAGAGGCAGCTAAGGCTTGAAATCACATTAAAACAGCAAGTCAAGTGTTTTAACACGCAATTTCATTCAAAATGGCCGAAATAAGGTCTATATCACTACATGTATGCCTATTTTCTATGTTTTTGATCAAAATAGCTCATTCTTCCTCTTAACATGTCAATATTACCTAGTTAGAGGCACCTAAGGCTTGAAATTACATTAAAAGAGCATTTGAATGGTTTTGGGACACAATTAAAAGAGCATTCTCTTATCAAAACACACCACAAAAGCAAATTAACTAAGTCAATGGCATACCTCATCAAGCTGTTGTAAGTCTGTGCAATGAGTCATTATGTTCAACATGAATCTCATCACGTATAGTCCGCAATCAACCCCGTTATCTTGTTGTGCGCACTAGCATAGGAACACAGTAAATAAATCAAACATGCATAACAAATTAGCAACATCTTACGCATCGTTTATTATAAAAATCACAAAATCATGTAGCATTACCATCGGTGATTTCCATGTAGGACCTTGAGGAGCTCGGCAATTTATCTTCTTCATAGCACTCTAGAAAAGTAAGTTCAAACTTGATTAGTATGACTAATATAATAAATGAGTTAAGTAAGGATAATCAACACTAGATAGCTATATTTACTTTCGCAGTATAGACTTCACGAGGAGCTTTTTTCGGATGAGGCAATCGAGCTGAATCAAAAAGGAAGATGGTGTTACTGGGAACACAAATCACCAGCAGGGTCCAATGTGCACTACAGAAATGGACAATACACAAACAAGTCAATAATTAGCCGTGTACAACATATAATTAGGGGAAACAAATGAATTTGACATGGTCAAACATACTCCTCAAAACATGGGGCGAATATGAACTTGTCACCCGCACGCAATGGTTCCTTGATACCCCGTTCAACATAGTACAACACGTCAGGGTAGTTGCCTAAGATTCTCGTAGTGGAGATTTTCTCGGGGCACAACCACCCTACTTGACACGGAGAATCAATCTCAAGTAAGTGCTCCTGTAGTGCTCTGCATGCATGGTAACAAAATATTAATGGGAAATTAAATGACAAGCAATCACCGAGCATCTGAATAACATAATCGTGTCTGGCATTAAATTACCTCATGAATGTTTGAACGATGGAGATGTTAAGCATTGAACCACTTAGAAATTCTTTCACATCTTCTTTGCTAAGCCATGCAACTGCATCCTCATCAAAGTGGAACATTGCCTTAGGTAGTGGAACTTGAATGGGAGTGTCACTAGGCAACATGCTAACACGGTTGTGTAGAAATGTTAAATCCTTAGACAACGTTTGAAGGACCGTGTCAGCAACAAGTGGAGTAGCTTGCAAAGCTGAACCTCTCGAAGAGTTCTTCTTCGACCCTTTTTCACTCTCCGACCTTTGTTCACTCCTCTTCTTTGGCACCGGTTGATCAACGCTTATTGGTTGTTCCACCTTCCTCTTTGAAGGTTGTCTTTTTTGCGAAATCTAGTACAACAAATCACGCAATTGGTTAGAAAAGACAAATCCATCTAACTCTTGTGAAAACAACCGGGCATAAAGTACCGAACGAACCCAAAATCTTAATTACCTGGTTCATCAACCTTACCCAAGCACATGGCCACTGCACAAAGCTACCTTTTGCCGCCCAAAGTGTAGTGAACTCCTCCTCCTCTATGGGCACCGGTATTAGGATGTCCTCGAACCCGGTAATAACAGAATTGATCCCAACCGAGCAATGTTGTGGCCTAAGCGGTCGCAAATGGATCGTACCTTGTTCGGCCGGTTGTGCACTACCATATGCAACCACATGCAAAGCTCCAGATTCGTCCGGGTGTAGAAGTGCACAACGGATCTCTTCCTACACCAATTTGAAAGATCAGTTATTAGAACCAAACATATCACAAGGGGTCGTTTCCTACACAATTAATAATGTGCCCATATTCACTAAGATTGATAATGTGCCCATATTCACTAAGATAGAACTAATCAAAATCACCTGTAAATCTGGAAAATGATGAGGCGCTGGATTATCGAGCTCCCTCGAGTCCGCATGTGTAGGCGTACCACCCTGCAACAAGAAATTAATGACTGCCACCTTAGATCCTACATAACTCAATATGCCAAAACTAAAAGTTTTAAAACTACCTCATTTGCATCATCGTCTCCATGTATATCATCTTCCCCTTGTCCTTTTGGGTGACTACATGAGTCGACAGGTGTATTTGAGGGGAAAGGCAAGCTCGGTAGGTTCATTTGCTTCGCCCAAGCGTTAAATTCACTTACGAGCTCGTTGCGAACTTGTTCCTTAATTGATTCCACCGTGGAAACCAAGTCATGAGGTGAGTTCACACTTGCTCGGGATCTTCCTGATTTGGTATACTCTGGACCCATCACCTTTTCCCACCCTAGCAATGACCCTCCTGCACCTACTACCCGTCCTGGATGGTAGGGCTTTCCCAAAGCCAAGGTGAAAGGGTCTTTTTCTACACTTGGGACGAGCTTGCCTTCAACCAGTTCTTCAGTGTGTTCAATCTGTAGCCATAAAAAAACAGAAACCAATAGCATCCATAAGTGATATTTATGCAAAATATTCATAGAGTTCTCAAGTTCGTAGTTACTTATGAGCTTATCAACCATTTCTTTGGTTTCCGGAGCCTTGATGACCCATTTTCCGGTCTCCTTGTCACGCGCATGCAGTGAACAGAAGAAATCACAAGCACGACTCGCCAGCGTAGTGATCGTGGAAGAAGAAGAGGGTCCTTTAGACGACCCTAGTAGCGAAGTGGGGTATACTCCTTCGTTGACCCACGTTTCCCTCCATTCACCAAATGTCTTACACCCCGTATGTTGGGTGTATTGCTTCATCTTTGCATTTTTGGAATTTTGCTCCCTCAGTTCCTACATAATTAGAATTGTTAGTATTATTACTTCAAAAAGAGATAATATATTATACAATTGTAATCAAATTTACTAAAACTTACAATTGTTTCCTTTGTACATTGTTGAATAACAAAATCTTCCCAATCATCCTTCGATATGTTTGGCCATTTTTGCCATGGGAGTAGCTCTTCATTGATGACTTCATCATCATTGCCTTTCTTCTTCTTTGGTTTTTTCTTCCTCTTTGTAATCCAACAACGAACTAATTCGCTCTTGAAGCCTCTGAATCTTTCCGCTAGCAAAGATTCAAACACCCTTCGCTTGGCAGCATCATTAGAAATATTAAACAGACTCTGCAAACACAAATAAAGTCGATTAATAGTTTCCCCTTTTACATAACATTAAATTAAAGGTATTTATAATTGTATAAATATGCAAAAAAAAACACTTGCCCTTGTATCATTCCAAAATGTGTCAATCAATCCTGGAGGTACTTCCCGCATACGAAGTGTAATCGGGATTTTACGCGCACAAATGCCAACGTGAATAGCATATGGACGACGGAATTTGCCTACAGGTTGGCCATCCTTGTCGAACTCCAGGACCATGGGACCGACGGGTTTCTTGAAACTTGTCGTCGGACCCCTCACCTTTTTCTTAGCCGGTGCCCTCACCCCTCCTCCACTTTGTCCTTGGCTTTGATTGTGGGAAGTAGCGTTCTCACCAACCGTCTCAGAAGCTGCATTTTTAATATGAGGCGCTTGTTCAGCCTCCATTTCAAATGCATCCAGCCTACGCTCCAACTCATCCTGAGCCTGATCTTCTGCCTCACCTAAATCAGGCTCCTTGTTCACATCATACAACTCATCACCATCCTCAGATAAGTCATCATCATCATCCTCTACATCCTCAACACAAACACGGTCCTGATCGTCCGCCATGAGATGTAATCACCTGCCATAACAATCATAACACGTTAGTAGTTGTATTATAAATACATTTGTAAGGTACAGTTATAAAATCAAATATAAATCATACAAGTAGTGATATAGGCCTTATTTCGGCCATTTTGAATGAAATTGCGTCCCAAAACCATTCAAATGCTTTTTTAATGTGATTTCAAGCCTTAGATGCCTCTAAATAGGTAATAATGACATGTTAAGAGGAATAATTAGCTATTTTGATCAAAAACATAGAAAATAGGCATACATGTAGTGATATAGGCCATATTTCGGCCATTTTGAATGAAATTGCGTCTTAAAACACTTGACTTGCTCTTTTAATGTGATTTCAAGCCTTAGCTGCCTCTAACTAAGTAAAAATGACATGTTAAGAGGAATAATGAGCTATTTTGATCAAAAACATAGAAAATAGGCATACATGTAGTGATATAGGCCTTATTTTGGCCATTTTGAATGAAATTGCGTCTTAAAACACTTGACTTGCTCTTTTAATGTGATTTCAAGCCTTAGATGCCTCTAACTAGGTAATAATGACATGTTAAGAGGAACAATGAGCTATTTTGATCAAAAACATAGAAAAAAGGCATACAGGAGGTGATATAGGCCTTATTTCGGCTATTTTGAATGAAATTGCGAGCAAAAACACTTGACTTGCTCTTTTAATGTGATTTCAAGCCTTAGATGCCTCTAACTAGGTAAAAATGACATTTTAAGAGGAAGAATGAGCTATTTTGATCAAAAATCCATTAAATAGGCATACATGTAGTGATATAGGCCTTATTTCGGCCATTTTGAATGAAATTGCGTCTTAAAACACTTGACTTGCTCTTTTAATGTGATTTCAAGCCTTAGATGCCTCTAACTAGGTAATAATGACATGTTAAGAGGAAGAATTAGCTATTTTGATCAAAAATATAGAAAATAGGCATACATGTAGTGATATAGGCCTTATTTCGGCCATTTTGAATGAAATTGCGTCTTAAAACACTTGACTTGCTCTTTTAATGTGATTTCAAGCCTTAGCTGCCTATAACTAGGTAAAAATGACATGTTAAGAGGTAAAAAGGCTAGAATTTTGATCAAATTCAAATGCAAATACCTGGTATTCCAAATCATGTGAATTGGGCTAAATCCATCATTTCAAATGAAATGTCCAATACCATATAGGCCATTGGATTTATAACTTTTGTTTAATCTAGATGTATTAAGGTAATTCTCAAATAATTAACTTAAAGTAGATTAATCATGGTTATATCCTCAACACCAAATTAAACCACCACTACACCCAGCCGCCCCTCCCCTTCCCTTTGATGCCCTACCTTTTACCCTTAAACCACCCAGCCACATCTAGCGATAACCTATAAGAGCCTAGTCAACAGTAGCATCTAGCTCATAAAGATATTTATGGTTGCTGAAAAGTTGGAGAAACATATACTGTAGACATATATCTATTAGGGAAACCAGACTTTTGTTTTACAATTTGCATGAAAGCGAAAAAAGTGTCAATTAGAGAGGGAAAAAAAAAAAAAAATTGCAGTTCACTGCTGGCCAAATAGCATGATGCACTCACCTAAAAGATAATCCTTTTTTGGAGTTGGAGTCCACCAAGGCCTTAATTGTATTCCTTCATTGAATGTCAATGATTGACACAACGTATCACTAGCAAGCTCAAGAGCTTGAGTTCCACATTTCAAGGATTCAAAAACACCCTGTGAAGAATACATGTCAGTGACACATAAGAAATATCAGCATGTGGCTAAGGGCATGTCCTGCAAGAAATATTACCTCTTCCTCCTCAATATTATTGGCTTTCTCTTTCAGCTTTAAAATAGATGATTCAAGTCGTGCAATCATATATTGATTAGAGTGTTGCAATCGTTCTTTAAACCGCACAAATTCAATAACCTGAAACATAGGCAGCAGAAGCAACACTGCTGGTTAGCCCATAAATATTAAGAGTCCCAACCCCGATACTATTTTCTAATTTCAGGCTCTCCACAGTCTACACCTACTTTGTAGAATCATGAAATACTTTTACCAAAAGCACAACTTGATCAATATACAAACAGAAGATTTTAAAAGCTTTAAAAACCAGCAGTCCTATTTTATCAATAAACCTCAGTTTAAAGTCTTTCAATCATCCCCCCCTAACCCAAGTGGGCAAGTGCATATGCATCATGACAATATGCACTTCGAGTTTTAAATATTGGAATAAGTAATCCTAAAATCCTTAATTTCAATTCATCAACACCCTCTAAAATATAAATTCATCAACAAGAAACTCCAGAGGTTGTCCTTAGAGTCTATCCATGATCTCCATTAAGCACTGAACACACACCAATCCACACATCCCTAGCAGCATGCACAACTCGAAAATATTCTACATATTCTACATTCAATTTTCAGATCAGCAGAAAATATGCACAACTCGAAATTAAAGAAGAAATTAAAGCAAACCACAAATAATGCATAAAACCCAAAATAATGACTAACCCTAGATTGCGAAATTAATCAATAATACCTCAAAGCTGCTACAATGCAGTTGGAACTCAAAGTGTGCGCTTCAATGGAGGTAAGAAAGCTCGACAGAATGCGCTTCAATGGAGGAGAGTTATGGGGAGAAAGAGAAGAGTTGCGCGGCAATGGAGGTGAGAAACCCAGAATGCGCTTCAATGGAGGACGACAGGAAGGACGAGAACAATGGTGAGGGTCGTATGTAGGCGAGAACGAGAGAGGAAGAATAATTGATGAAGTTGCAGTAATGGAGGCGAGAAGAACAGCAGCAGCAGCGCAATTGGGAAAGTAGGGGATGGGGAATGCGAATTGAATGGAATAGTAGTGCTGAACGAAGGAAAAAGAAGTATAAGGGCGGGTTTTTTTTTTAAATGCCACCGGTTCGAACCGCTGCTAAACACCTTTCCCCACCGGTTTGGGTTGAACCGGTGGCAAATCTGTTTTCCTCCTTTTTTTTTTTAAACAAAAACAATTAGGATTTGCCACCGGTTTTTCAGGAACCGGTGGCAAAAGTGTTTATCCAAAATTAAGCCCACTATTTTTCCCACCGGTTTTTAAGAACCGGTGGCAAAAGGGGGGTGGCGTTTTCGATTTTTCTACTAGTGTTGGGAATTCTGTTAGATGATATTTTTCCACGCCTCGGGAATTCTGTTAGATGAAATTATTCCACGCCTTGGGAATTCTGTTAGATGATATTTTTCCACGCCCCGGGAATTCTGTTAGATGATATTTTTCCACGCCTCGGGAATCAACCATCGACTTCTATGCCTCGAGAAGTGTGCAACGACTGACAATTCTCCACGCCTCAGGAAAAACTTATGATAAATTACATGTCCACTCCTTGGGACACAATCGCCGACTTCTACGCCTCAAGAAGTGTGCAATGACCGACAATGCTCCACGCCTTGGGAAAAGTTTGTCTGATAATTAATGAGGAATTATATGTCCATGCCTTGGGACACAATCGTCGACTTCTACACCTCGAGGATTGTGCAATGACCGACAATTCTCCACGCCTCGGGAAAAGTTTGTCTGATAATGAGAAATTACATGTCCAAGCCTTGGGACACAATCACCGACTTCTACGCCTCGAGAAGTGTGCAACGCCCGACAATTCTCCACGCCTCGGGAAAAGTTTGTCTGATAATGAGAAATTATATGTCCACGCCTTGGGACACAATCGCCGACTTCTACGCCTCGAGAAGTGTGCAACGATCGATAATTTTCCACGCCTCGGGAAAAACTTGTCTGATAATAAAAATTACAAGTCTCTACGCCTCGAGAAACTTGCAACGTGAATCGTCCACGCCTTGGGAGATGATCACTAGGTGTTTGATAAATGATGATGGTGATTCGATTGTCCCCGTACGTGGGTTATAGATGATAATTTGTTCGATTCTCCCCGAACAGAGGCTGTAATTGAGACCTGCAAAATAGAATTTGCCAAGGGACTTGTATAGACTGTGATTGACTCACGACTTGACCAAATGACTCGACCAAGTTTAACTTGACATGACATGACATGTGTATGACTTGCATGTGACTGTATGTGTATATGTATAGTTTGAGTGTGCGCAGACACAAACAACTGAAAATGCAAAAATTTTCGTCATTTTTTGTCATGAGTGGAGGATTTTGTCATGAATGGAGGGTATCAACTTTCTCTCGAAAAAGAAAGACGTGAATAATGGAGTAAGAGTTTTCGAACTTCCCTCGATAAAAATTTTGAAAAAGTTTTTGAACTTCTCCAAAAGAAAAAAGATAAAAAATAGAAGAAGTTTTGTACTTCCTCGCCAAGAAAATTTTGAAAAAGTTTTTGAATTTCCCCAAAATAAAAGACATGAAAAAAAGGAAGAAGTTTTGAACTTCCTCGATGAGCAAAGCGAGATGAATCGCATGGATTTTCTTCTTATCAAATTGAATTGCTCATCTTTGAAAATAATGTATGCATGATGAATGTTCGTAGGCCAGGAGGCAAAGGACAATTACATCATGTGACACGATCAATTAATGAACCTAGGTCATGAAGCTAAGCACAGTATAATCGTAGTTTATTGTCGATGTATGTTGCTTAGGTCAGGGAGCTAAGCATCATATATAGTGTATGAAAAAATAATCTTGAACGTCGCTTAGGTTTGGAAGCTAAGCACGTATACAATGGTGATTGTTGAGTAATGCATGAAATAATGAAGGTTGCTTAGGTTAAGGAGCTAAGCACGATGTGTAATGTATGCAATAGTGAATGTTACTTAGGTCAGGGAGCTAAGCATATCTTGCATGAATCTTGATAAATGTACCTAAGTCAGGAAGCTAAGTACATTTGTGATAATGCTATCGAATGATGATGACTTTGCTGAATGCTGTCGTGAAGCATGCGTGGTGTGGGAACAAGATTTCATGATAAGGGGGTTCCTAAGGAAAGGAGGATATGGCCCTGAATATGTGAATGAGGTGTGTGAAAGTGATACTAAGGTGAGGCTGCAAAGGTTATGGCAGGGGAAAAAGATGTGAGAAAAGTCGAGATGGTGATTCTTTAGGCTTTGTAGGCTAATGATGTGTGTTCAAGCCCCCAAGTCTAGCTCTACATGGATATAGGGATGAGCACTAGATATCCTTAAACACGATCATGTATAGCTATAAATATGAATATGGCCGCACTTCGTTGTGAGGTTGCCTACATATCCGTTAGGAATCAGGCCAAACGTAGCTCTCGCCGAACTTTACACAAGTATGTGTACACCTCAAAGAGGTTTTTTGAGGATTGTAACGTGGTTAAGCTAGTGGTTTGAAGAAGAAAGGGTGAAAGGCTCAAGACCTAAGAGAAGCCCCCCAATATGTGTAATTGTGTGTTTTAAATTTAAATTCGCAAGTTTTATTTTTCTCATTTTTTGTTGTTTTGAATTTTTGTTCTTTTTATTCTTTTAAATCAATGTGGCCAATCTTAGATCATGCGGTCCATCACTCACTTAGCATTCATGTTTCTCAGGCACGGTATCAAACACTCGATGAGAGACGCAATTTGAGACGTGTTCATATCAAAGACATTGGAACACTTCCCCATAGACATTGTTTTATATTTTATCATTCTTTTTTGAACTTTATTTTGAATGTTACACAAATCACACACCTTCCTATCCCAAGGTTAGGTGAATATGGGTTGAAGAAATGAAAGCCAATCGTTAGACGAGGCTAAAAGTGGTTAGTGAAGAAATGGAATATATGTTTGAATTGTTTAAGGGAAATGAAGGGGTTACAAAGGTGCCTCAAGTCATTGGTGTACCTTGTGTTTGGTTCGGCAATTGATTTTTATTTTATTTTATTTAAATTTTTTGTAAAAAGTGTGGCATGATCAAGATATTAAGGAAAAATGCTCATTTTATTAATGGGAAGAGGTGAACGAAACATACAGAAACACATAGAAACTCATAAATGGAATAACCTACGCTAGAGATGAATGGGGGAAAAGGAAATGAATGATAAAAAGAAAACATCATGAAATCTTATACTAAAGGCTGGTTGTGCGCCTTGTCTTCATTAGTTCTTGTCGCCTGGAGGGACAGGAAGTTTGTTGGCATCAACCAAATCTTGAATAGCATCTTTTAGATTCCAGCACTGCTCGGTAGTGTGGCTCCTTCCTTGATGGAACTTGCAGTGGGAATTGGGATTCCACTTGACGCTCCTTACTTCAGGTTTTGGCTCTGGAAATGGCCCAATAGGTGTGATCAAGCCTTGACTATAGAGGCGATCAAAAGCAACGTCATACGTCATTCCTTAAGGAGTATAAGTTCTCCTTTTCTTGGTAATGGAGCATCGATATGAGCTAAGACTTTATTGAGATCCACCTGGCTTACATTGTTGGTAGTATTTTCGGGCTTAGAAGAAAAAGAAGAAGGAAGGTCGTTCTTCTTATTTTTCCAAGTATTATTATTGTTGTTACTACCAACAATCTTTATTAGCTCATCCTCAATATTGATGCCAATATTGTATACAACTTCGAAAGTGTTCAATGGCAGGAATTTGAGATGTTGTCTGTACTTGTGAGTCAGATTTTGGATAAAGAGACGAACCATCTCCTTTTCTTTGAAAGGATACACCAAGAGTGCAGTTGTTTCCCTCCACCTCTTCAGATAAGTGGTGAAGCCTTCATTTTCTTTCTGTTTGAGAATGGAGAGTTCACGTTCAGAAGTTGTAATTTGAATGTTACACTTGTAACGATTCATAGAACTTTCAGTGACATCTTGCCAAGTTGCAGTGTGCTTGGCATCTAGAGAATAAAACCATTGTAGGCAAGCATGCTTTAAGGAGAGAGGGTACACCGTAGGGAAGAGTGCTACATCCAATCCCTTGAGAGCCATGGTTGCAGAGAAGGCCTTCAAATGAAATATTGGATTATCAGTAGGTTTGAACTTAGGTATGTCAGAAGTGGAGAATTTTTCAGGGAGCTTGTCCTTCACAACCAAAGTAGTGGAAGTTTGTTCCACGTAGGTGAACTCTTCAGAAATTTTGCTCACTTGTTCTTTTATCTTGTCAACTGTAGCAACAATGACTTTGGTTTGTTCCATGGTATTGACCTTGGTGGTAAGGGTTTGCCTCATGGCAGAAAGTGTCTCGATGGACTTATGAATGCCCTTAATATCTTCTTTGGTGGCCATTAGAATGAATTAAAAGTAATTTGAAGGTGATAGTTGATGTGGAGATGACGGAGTCTTCTTTGAACGCCTCTTAGGTCTAAGAGATTGTTGCGGTAGTGACTCGAACTGTACCAATACCCTTGCTTCTTGACCAAATACTGTGAGATAAAACAAATTCATTTAATAGCTTGACTCAACATTCCAAATAGGAAAGAAAAAGAGAGAGAAGTTTTTTTTTTAAAAAAAAATAGATAAGAAAACTCCACTCATTCTTAATTATGACGGAACAAAGGAGACACATGCATGAACCTAGTATACGATCATAAACGACATGGTGCACGACTCGAGTCGAAAATTGAAGAAAGTGTGTGGACTATACTTGACTCGTGAGTGATTAGGTGATGTTATAAGACTCGTGGTATGATCGCATGGCTAGACATGTACTCCCTTCATTTCGTATTAATCACAACACTTTCCTTTTACATCCGTTTCATATTAATTGCAACACTTCTATATTTGGAAAGGACCCACCATTATTTTATAATTTCTCTCTCCCACTAACCCCACTTTCACAAATATTTTATTATTTCTCTTTTCAACCAACCCCACTTATACTACTTTTTTATTATTATTTCTCTCTCCTACCAACAATACTTTATATTATAAAAAATCTTCTATTAAGCCCCACCCTATAAATTTTTTTAAACTTTGTGAATAGCTTAGTGTTGCGATTAATACGAAACGAAAAGTAAACAGTATCAAAACGACTGACGCGTGGACCAAAATAGAACGGAAGACTAAAATATGGACTGACTAGACTTAAACCTGGGCACCGTGGCACTGCACAACTGTCATGACACAGAAAATTGTACCGTGGTGCGATACAAGTTGACGTGACATGGCACTGATTGTCGTGGCGCGGCATTTCTGTCGTGGCACGGTAATCAGTTTCAGGTTCTTTTTGTGCGTTTTTTCCTGTTTTTTTTTTTTATTTTTTTTTATTTTTAGAGTTTGCGCTAATTACTAAGTGAGTACGGTCTGTTGGCATTCGTTAGTCATGAAATAAACAACCACCATAGACAAAGAATGGTCATTAAGGTTAGGATCAAAACGATCAAATATATACACATAAGGCACGTAGTCATAATGATGCAATGAAGTTCGTAACCTATGGTCAAGTTCTATGTTACACTATGGTTAGGTTTATTTGGTGTCAAAAGGGTACCATGGTTAAGAGTTTGGACGCGTTAGCAAGGCAGCCTTCCTTGAGGGTGTATGCCAACGGGCGGCACCGCGAGTTCGTGATTAAATCGAACTCGACTCCATGGTTTGAGTGGATTTAATAACTCGGATAAACCCTTATTGTTATGGACGTTTTTGGGTTGATAGAGCTTAATCCCCCGGGGGTAAAACGTATGTAGAACACATACGGTTTTTCAGAAAATCAAAGGAAGCTAACCACGGGAAAAAAGCAGAACCACAAAAAAAAATTAAGGACTGCCGCACCACGGTTGGAATTGCCGTGCCACGATAAAGATTGTCGCGTCACGGCAAACTCTGCCGTGACACGACAGTTCCGCCGTTGCGCGGTAGTCATGAAATTTAATCCGTGCCTCTGTTTTTTCGATCGCGATCAGGTTATTCAATTTTTCCTACGAGGCGAACGTAAATACGACGTTTAAACGTCATTGCATATGCAAAAATGCCAAATTAATCACAGGAATAAGATTCAAGAATCTTTCAAGTCTCATCCACTCATCTCAATTAAATACCGATCACTCAAAGCGAAAAATAACCAAGAATAATCCCCAGTGGAGTCGCCCAATTGTAGGCGTCATTCGAAGCGCGCTTACGTTAAGCATGTTGTGAATATGCTTGGCACTCATAGGAAGTGAGAATTGACATACGATTAGGTACAACGATTAGGGACAAACAAAGTAGGGAGCCGCCAACAAGTTTTTAAGGAACTTGTAAACTGTTCACGGATCATTTAAGGCAACCACGATAAAGGGATAACGGTAGGCAACAACTGTTGACTCGTGAAGATTACACCCCATTCATAATCCATGAGATTACTAACTCCATATGGTTTGGAACCACAAAAGGAGGATCGAAGATGATGGTACGAAGTGAGTCATGGAGTCACGTTCGCCCATATTGGCCTCTACTCGATTCCTATTGTGAAAAGTATTCCTGCGATCTCAAAGGCATGCAAACAAAGATTTAATTTGCTCCAAACTATTATTAAGCTATTGGTTGAATGTTAATGCAACATATAATTCTAAAATATTGTGATCACTTTAATTAAACACACTACAACAAATTATCACTTGTGCCACGAATTATGCCATGGGAATTTCAAATTCGTGGCATAATTTCATCTAGCCACGAGAAAAATGAATTATGATACATAACCTAAGAAGAATAATTTATGCCACGGGTATTTATTTTCCCGTGGCAAAATCACACTTGTGCCATGAGTAGTGTTTTTCCCGTGGCAAACTTTACATTTGTGCCACGAGTAGCTCTTTTCCCGTGGCAAACTTTACATTTTTGCCACGATTAGTTCTTTTTAGTGACAAAGTTTACATTTTTGTGTTGCGAGTAGTTTTTTTTCGTAATAAAATTTACATCAGCGCCACATGTAATAATTTTCTTGTGCCAAGCATACACTTACGCCACGATTTTTGCTACAGTATAAAATTTATGTCGCTAGATCTACTTATACCATGAAAAAGAGGAAATCATAGCATACAATAAGTTTACTACGAATATATATTTACTTAACAACTAAGTTAGGTACCTTGAATTAGCAATATTACTTCAATTTTCGTTATTTCTAAACTTGAAGATATTTGAACTACCATAAGCACTAATTGATACATAGTAGAATATTAAACATAATAAGTACCAATTAGAGGCCTAGGTTAAATATATTTATATAATTATGTTTTGGTTTTTTTTTGCCCCGCGCAATAACGACAAGTGTATATCACTAGTCACTAGTAGAAGATTTTGAAGAGACACCAAAGGGATGCACTGGTTTTATAAAAACTCTTGTCCCTATCTATATCAAAACCCCATGATAAGAGGCGCGATAATTTATTTCCTTGTAAAAGTTTTCCTTATATATATGTTCTATTTCCAATCATACATGGAAAAAAGGAAAATTATCTTCAATCAAATAACAAGATATTTTTAGAAGATTTCAGTAAAGAAAAGAAATTCTAGTACTCCATATCAAATTAACTGTAAGCAAATGACTACTATAAGTCTATTGCATATTAACAATGATTTAATTACTCTATTTGTTAAATCTATCCCTAACCTATATAAAAGCCACAAGTCACAACCATCAATTAAGGAATGCCAAAATAAGGATCCCATATGAACAGTATGTAAGTATGTTGAGTTGTTGACCAATTTACCCCTTACAAAATCCAATTACAATTTTATCCTTTCCTACATGATAGGGATAAATCTTCTTTTTTTTTAAATTTTACCTTTCATCGTTTTCCCTCTTTATCATTATTATTATTATTATTATTATTATTATTATAAAAACCTACAAAGTCAAATGATTTACAAGAAATTAGTGGAGAGTCGAGATACAATCTGAGCCCCCACCCCTCTATCTATAGTGAACCCAATCCTGTTGAAGATGTGAGCAGCCGCACGAGCACCAATATCTCCTAGCGAACGCCTGAACCCGCTTCAACAACGCAACAACATCCTTCTCTAATTCCCCCAATAAAGAAAAGGAGAAAGGGAAAAAAACCATAGCCAATAGCCCTCAAACGCGCCATTATTATTAATTTTTTAACTTTTGGCGGACGGTTTTCTTTTACTGAGCCTGAAAAGTGAAAATTAGTCTTCTTCCTCTCTAACCTAACTTCAGCCCCCTTTTTCATTCTATCTTCTTCTCTCTCATATGTTTGAATAGGATTATTAGCTTAACTCTGAATCTCTGATTAAATCTCGAGAAAAATAGTTCCCCTTATCTAATGCTCTAAACTTTGAACAATCTCATCTCGATTACTTTTCAGAATCAACATTTCTGTCAATTGCAATCCACTTTTCTTCAGAGGTTATTTTTTTTTTATCAATTTAATATCTTTGCAATTTGACATTTGAATTCCTCGTTTTACATATGTGTTGAATTTACTTCATTGCGAATTTTCAATCTACTTGTATTTATCAAATTAAGGGAAGAAATCGATCAAATTTACTAGTAAAATGTTGACAAAAAATTCCTCCTAACATCGTTTGATTCATTGCTGATTAAATTAATTGATTGCTGAATTCAGTTAGTTTTCTTTGGGATATTCGACTTTCTTGCCTTTAAATGAACTTTCAAAATGTATGAATGATAATTTTAATAGTTAGAATGATATTTGGGCTCGAAATTTTGGTTTAGATAATGAAAGAATAAATCAAATTAGCTAACTAAATTGTCAATATTTCTATTTTGATAGCTGATAATCATTAGTCCAGTTGTTTTGCAATGCATTTCGATTATGAAGGCTGATTGTTTTTGTTCGGCCCTTCATATCGCCTATTGCAACCGCCTTTTAGTGACGTTGGGGTATTGTTGATGTGGATGCATAACAAGATTATAAGGTTAAGAAGATGTTGTTAGTTGTAAATAAATAATTTTCTCTTGTTGAGCATTTGGATAGATGTGACTATTTTAATTGTGTTATTGCTCGATTGGATTGCAGTGCAAACTATCAATATGTTGTCTTAAAACTAATAATGAACAAGTATAGGTGAGTTGAAAGGCAGAAACATGCTTGAGTTTTTGTCTTATTTGATTTACCTAGTTCACGTAGTATAGCGTCCTGATTCATTAGAAAGAATCATTTGGCTGTTTGTTGAAGGATTGCTGAAGAACGCAGTTAGTGAAATATGTTTCGTTAGTCTGCTGGTAAATTTCATTGAATTGAAATTAAAGACATGTAGGCATACCCCGGAACATTAACCCATTAGGTGGTGTAACTTTATAAAGGAAATAGTTGATGCATTTAACATTTAATCTTTTGGTTGTGTTTCTAGAGAGGAGAGACTGAATTATCAGAAACTAATTTACCAACCATGAAGCTTTCTGGAGAAAAAAAAAAAAGAGGCTATCTTGCTGCATTTTGGCGCTCCTTCGCCGAGTTCATTCTGAAAAGAATATTACATGGTTGGGCGTATAGTGGACAGTATGAACTTGTTCAGTGGAATGACTGCACTGGGGAGTTGGGACCGGTCGGAGATTAAAATGCTCAGTTTGAATTACAAAATCAAGGCTTCAATAATGGAGGTACAACAACAAACTAGAGTTTGGGGCATGCATAAATTGAATAAGTTTGCAACATCAAACAAATTGCACAAAAAATTTTGTCTTTGAAATCGGTACTTTCTCACTACCATATTTTTTTTTCCTTTTTCTGTATAATTGGTAATTGGATTACTGTATCTTGAAATAATTAGTGTTTGGTTCATACAATCTATTTTTGAGTAACGTATTCTCTACTCTCCTCCATTCATCTTCAGCAAGAACTACCCATACACTCCAAATAATGATTTTCTGTTATGTAATTAGCTGAATTTGGCGTAATTAATTGATGTTTTCTTTAATATCCAGGCTTTGAATATTTTATTGAATGATAAATTTGCAGAAATTAAAAATTCGATGAATAAAGAAATGGATTTCAGAGAGCAAAAATTTTGGTTTGCAATTAGAAAGTGAGGCAAGAATGTGATTATGTAATGCTTTTGAGTTAAAATAAGCAGGGGTTGATGTAACATTTATTTAGCACTTGTGTATGGATTGACCTGGTGTTAAGTACATCCCTAGGGCTTGAATGAGGCCTAACTATTTGCCAAATATACTAGATTCGAACTGGTGATCCAATTATAAGGGACTAAGAAGTCTTTAAAAGCCTAATGCCTTAACTTGTAAGTGATGATGTAACCTTCATTTAGCTTTCAATTTGCAGCGTTCTTTGTTGGTCGTGTTGATGTGTCATTCCTGGCCAAAAAATGTGTCTTTGAGTGGGATATTTTGTGTCATTTGTTTGAAATCCATGTATGCCAGTTACCTTATTCTAGCAAAATAGTTGAGATTTTACATTCAGACGTGCTTCAGTTGATTAATCATGCTTACTACTTTTAGGTAAGCTGGACTCTGGAGCATCAAAGCTAAAGGCTAGACTGGAGAATCTGTTGAAAATTCACAAGTAACATTTTGAAAACAAACTGCTCTCTACAGAAACCGCCCTATTTATGAAAATCTTTAGATTTTTATTATCATTCCAGGCATTACATGGGAGAAGAGCTTGATACCTTGAACAAAAAGGAACTTCAAAATTCAGAACATCAGCTTGCGCTCTTAAACACGTCAGGCCAATGAAGGTAATTTTCTACAGCATTAGCTTATCTTTTGAGTTAGCCAAGTGATTGCCTCTTTCGCTCTTTGTATCAATCTGATCAATGATTCGATGGTCTATGTCAGTTGATTTCCTCAAGCTGAGAGGGGGGGGGGGGGTAGGGTGGCAGCCGATGAAATGATCAATTCATTGTCAAATTTCATACGTTATATCTTAGACCTAGGTCTAGTATCTTTATTTTGGATACACATTGTGTAGTAAATTTAATAATTGGTTTTTATACTTTGTTCATTTTAAGAGACATTTGTCCTAAATAATTGGTCGTATTTGACTTTAATGGCTAAAACATACTCCGTACTAATTTTAACCGTAGATTTGGTAGAACTTATTTATTGGTCCATAATAAGGCTAACTAAATTGACTGAGCATTTGTTTTGTTTCAGTAAATACACTTATGAAAAGATTTATCATATTTCTCCTACCTTCATAGTGCACTGCAGGTATATAACTTAGAGATGTTTATTAGTTACAAGTTAGAACTTTGTGTTTGACTATTAGCTATCACGTTTACATATTTTGTTTTTTTTACTAGATCACTTTACTTAATTATTTCCTTTTGTTTTGAAATGCAACTACTCTAATGCGTCCTCTGTTGCTGACAAGTATGGTGCGATTTTGATGTGTTACATGGCTCAAATGAGTGGCCTAATTGCTGCTGTAAATATAAATCTGGTTTGTGTGGGTGTGTTAGTGAGTGTATCTGTGGACGTAATTGCTTGTGGCTGTTGTTGCACTCTGCTTCTGCTGCTGCTGTTGCTGTACAATGCGGCTGTTGCTGTTGTTGCACAATGCTGCTGTTGCTGCATGATGTTGTGGTTCTGCTCCTGCTGATGGCTGCTCCTGATGCTACTGCTGCTGCTGCTATGCTCCATACTATTATGGTTATGCTCCCATTGTAATTTTTTTTTTTTTTTTTTATGAAAGTGTAAAACATTAGTCATTTATTAATGGAAATATCTAAGTTTATTGTGCAAGTCTGTGTGTATTAATTTAACGGAAAAAATGCAAAATTTATTTTATTTTTTGCCCTAAAAAGCTCCGATTCAAAGGCAAAACCGGTACCCTTTACTTCACTTCAGACACCGATTTTGCCTCTGAACTGTTGCCTTTATTGACAAAGAGCACTGATTTTGAACCTGTCTTTATTGAAAAAGAGCACGGATTTTGAATCGGTGCCTAATTCTTTTTTTCTACTAGTTTTTCTAGCCACGATAATATTTATGACTAGCCACGGTATTATTTGTGGCAAACAAACTTATTAGCCACAGTAATATTAGTGGCAATGTTTATTAGCCACGATAGAATTTGCGGCAAACAATTTGTTAGCCACGTTATTATTCGTGGCAAGTGAGTTTGTTTGCCACGTAAATACCCGTGGCATAAAATTTTAAATTTGCCACGACATCCATTTTCCCGTGGCAAATTTCTAGCCACGGCCTCTTGTGCCACGGGACTGAATTTCAAAATTCCTGTGGCTAAATTACATAGCCACGTAAATTTTAAACTTGTGCCACGATTATACTAGTGGCACAAAGGTCAATTTGTTGTATTGAGATAAAAAAAGAACCTAAACCGGTTGTCCAAATTATCTTATTAAGCGTTATATTCAATTACATATTCCCTTTAACATGCAATATGGTGATCATAAATATAATAAAAATCAACATCAACATTGGAAGCAATTCAACAGTAATAATAACGATTAGTATATGAAAAAAAATAATAGAAATCGTTAGAAATATAAAAGGAGCAAAAGGAACATGATTCCTTACTTTGATTGCTTTTGCTTGCAACTATAAAACAATAAACGCGTTAGTAACTTTAAGGAAAATTAATAAACAATAATGAAAATTAAATCAAATTAAAGTAAAGTTGATTTGGGGCCAAACCCCCAAACACTTCTACATTTCACGCCTTGGTTTAAGTTTAGAACTTCGAGTAAAGTATGGACTTCTGGGAGTGCTTAAGGGATGTATTGTGGAAGAAAAGGGAAGGCTAGTGTTTAGTATAGAGCATAAGAGAGAAAGAGAGAATGATTTGGTGCCCCGAAACTAGTGAAACCAGCTTCATATTTATAGAGAAAATATGAGGGGTGAGGTTCGGAACCCTAGAATTGAAGGTGCCGCGAAACAAAACCTTAGAAAATTGTCGTGTCACTGCAAAATTGTCGTGGTGCGGCAAATTTTGCCGTGGCGCGACATTTGTGTTTTCCAGAAATCCTTCCAAATTCATTTTAACCTTTTTTCTTAAACATTAAGTGCGTGATAATTAGGCGCCGTTTCAGCTATTCCAGACTTATTTCAGGCATAGGGTTTTATTATTTATTAATCGGGCTTAATTAATAAATAACACAAAATGAATTAAATAGGATTTGGGCTGAAATGCGAGTTGGACTGAGTTTGACTAAATGTTTGGACTGATTTGTGGATTGAATATATTTGACTGAATATGGATTTTAAGCACTCCTGAGATTAAATACTTGACCCGACCAATAATGGCGGTGAAAGGTTCATCATTGGGGTTGGTTTTGGGGAGACATTTTTAGGTGTCTACAGGCACTGTCCAACGTATAGCCCAACAGTGGCACTGTACTTCGGATTGTCGCTAAACCCACCCAACAGGGAACAATGATTTCACAGCTGAAGTATAGTCATGTGAAGGCACGGTATTTCGGATAAATCAGTTCCTTGGGGCAAAGGGGTCGTGGACGAATCTAAAGAATAGCCAAACGTTGGCATTATGCTTCAGAAGAGTTATATCCGAGGCATTGCTAACCTCTGGCACTGTGCTTCGAATAGTCATTCCCCTGAAAAATTTTCAAGGAACGAGAGAATGCTGCTCTCAAAGTCCAAGACTTCTGAGCAGCGAACTCATAAATTTACTAAGAGGTACAAGACAATGTGAAACAAGACTTCGCCTGTGCAAGAAAACCAAGCAAAAACCTTAGAAATCCAAAGAATGATACTTCAGATTTCTGGGGGGCAAGGAGTACTCCAACAAGGCAATTCAATCTTACTCTTCCAGTAGAATGGGAGCAAATATGCCCAAGCTGAAGCTCTACACTTAGAAAAATTTTGAAAAACAAATGATAATGCAAGTTACATAGCTAAGTCAAAGAGGCAAGGCAGTTGGAAAAGAAAACAATGCATTAGAAGTGGCAAATTATGCTCAGTTCACCGAGCTACATCAAACCTAGTTCAGAAAGTTCAAAGAAACCAAATACTAATCGGCAGCCGTCCACAAGACGGATAAAAGCAGCTGCCGAACTAAGTACAACCACTCGAAACTCAAAAACAAATTAAGAGTTTGTACATCAAGGCAAGCTAAAGCAAAAGATCAAAAGGCAAAACAAATGCGGCATATTCTAAAATTAAGAGTAAGTTGATCCGCAAGACTCTGTAGACGACTGCCCGAGTTCCTATACTTCAGCAATCGCAGGATCAGGCGGAGGAGCAACACTTGGGCCACTCGAGGTTGCAACAGTTGAGGATGAGGCATGTTGAGCAATGGCTTTCTCAGACTCCTTCTTATGAGCTGATTCTCTCTCCTTCCTTGCAGCTTCTTCTCTCTCCCGGGCTTCAGCTTCAGCTTCAGCTTGACGAGTTAAGAAGTCAATTTCAGCTTGGCTAGGGTTCACCAGATGAACATCTTGTTCATCTGAAGCCCAAGTCTCCACTTGATCCCAATTTATGCTTGGATCTGAGTGGAAGGCTAGCCGCCGAGCTACATTAAATCCATTCTCATAACCCTCATTACATTATGGCTTAGTGTAGATCCGCACCTTCAGCAGCCCTTCGGCCTTCTTGAGCTCGAACCGGGTTTTGGAGGACTCTTCTTGCTGCACCTTCAGCTCGTTCTAGAGCCGCTGAATTTCATTCTGCAGTTCGGCTTATTTTTTCAGCGACTCCTCCTCGGCAATGATGAACCTTTGCTGAAAGTCCTCGGGCATCATCTGCTGAGTCTCCTTCTTCTGTTGCTGAGTCTCTTGGATCCGAGACTCTAGGCCGGGAATCACCTCATCCTCATACCTCCTTAGCTCCTTGGTCCATGAGAGGAAGTAACTCATGCTTTAGTTGATCTCATGCCTCACCCGCAGCAGCCTTGAGCTCTTTGACCTCCTCTTCCCAAGCTTTGGCCTTGGCTTCAGCAAGATTGGCCCTAGCCTCACCGTCCTCCTGCTTAAACCGCAACTTCTCATTCATCTCCACCGCCAAAGTGTGGTTCTGAACGGCCTGTAGAGGTAAAAAACAGAGCAGCCGAGGCAAACGAGTTAGAGGAAGGACAAAAAAAAAAAAAAAAAAGTAAAAGTAAAAGTGCTTAAGTACTAGAAGTCTTACCAGCATCAGCAACCTCTGTGTCTCGACAAAGGGATTAGGAACCCTTATAGAAAGCTCAGCTATCCCAACAGTAGCTCGAAGGGACCAGGTCCTTGCTTTCTCCAGCTCGGAATTGCTAGACAGGTCGCCAAAAAAGGTGATAGCAGAGGCTCGGTGCGACCAAAGGATGTCCCTCGTTCTCTCAGGGACATGGAGAAGAGGAGCTGATTCAAAACCCATGTCCGCAGATTGAAAAGTTTTGAAGGATTGTATCAACGAGGCAGAAGACATTTTCTCAGTTCCCTTCTCAGCCTCAGCACTTTTCTTGGAATCTCCTGCTTCGAGACCCTAGGGCTGGTCATTCAGAATCTCTACATTATCCTCGGGCTGACGCAGCAGAAGGGCCCTTCCTGAGGTGGAGAGGAGTGCAGAAATTTTTCTTCAGAGGCAATCTCCTGAACGATGACCTGCGGCCCAAGAGGAGGAGTTTTCCATTGAACTTCTTCCTCGGCTAGAATCTCAGGAGGAGGAGGAAGGGTCTTCTCTTTAGTCTCTTCCTCGATCCGAGGCCTCTTCGCAGGAATATGGGCTGCCTGAAATTGCCCCGGCTTGATGACATCTCTTCTCCTCTTCGGCCCGGACATATCCTCGTCTGAAGTATCCTCGTCCGAAGAAAGGTCTTTGGAAACTTCTGTAGCTTTTCCTTTGTCCCTCTCTTCTTCGTCAGACTGCAGAAGAAGGAACAAGGGGGGCAGAGAGCCATATGAGTTATAAAAAAAAAAAAAAAGAAAAGAAACAACAACAACAACAACAAGCAAGCAAGCAAGTAGAAAACAAGTCAAGTGCAAAAGCTTACCGAAGTCTTGAGAAGACGCTCGTCTTCATCTTCACCTTCTTCCCCTCCTGGAGCAACTGTTTCAGTTCGCTCGGCAACAGGAGCAGAATGCCCAGCAGTAGCGAAATTTCTAACAAAAAAAGAAGCACGGGCTGCAGCAGCTTGTTCTTCAGCAATTAAAAGAAAGAACGGGTCACGCTTCTCCCACTAATGCTTCTGCTGCTGGTACTCAACTGCGCTGACAACTTGGATCCTCTTTTTATGCAAGCTGAGAGGCCGATCCTTCGAATCAATGATTTTAGGTGTATTTATGATCGGATCCCTGTCTTGGGTGATCCCGAGCACCTTGTAATTGATGCCTGAGTTCTCTTCGTACAACACTGAAAAGGCAAAACGACAGTTAGCCTCACAGAATAAAGCAAACATTGAAAAACAAAAAAGAAAATAAATAAATGAAATCCTCGGCCCCAGCCGAGCTCCTTACCGCCTTGGTACTTTCGGCTGAGGCCGACGACAGCCAGCATCTTCTCGCTAAATATGTAGTGGCAGCAGGGCAACCAGGTGGTAGGAACAGTCTTCATTCGGCCCGTGGCCCCGCGCATTGTGGACCGGCCGAAGTGTTCTATTTGCTTCAAGTCCAAGGGTGTGAACTCATCAGGACCGATGCTAGACATGTTAACGTCAGGCTTCCTTAGATACCTCGGCGCACCGAAGTAATTCGGGTGTTCTTGATCTTAGGGCGCCCTTACTTAGATCCATTGACCCCTTCAATCTTTGTCTGAGGTATCATTCGGCGTCCGGACTAAAAGATAGCCCTTCTCATCCTCAATTTGCCACCAGCCTGGCCCATTATGCTTGTTCTCCTGGACATTCGGCACCAATTTGTGGATGCAACGGAAACAATGGACGCTGGGCGTAAATTCGAAAAACAGGCACACCCAAACTTATGACATCAGCCTTCGGATGCTCATCTGCGTCAGCTGAGACAAGGATATGTTGTAACCATTTAGCACCTGGGTTACAAAAGAGTAAAGTGGGAACCGAAGCCCTTATTGCAGCTGACGGACATAAACTCCAATATAACCTGGCGGAGGGCGGTGAATCCGTTCATCCTAAGTGGGCATTCGACACAAATACCCATCCTCCTCCATAATCCCATAGTAAACTTCAATTTGCTCGGCAAACTTGAATTCGGCATCATTTCTAACCCACTAATAATACAGGGGGAAACTCATAATGCCCACATTCGCAGCCTCTTCCAGCCACTCCTTTTCTTCAGGAGCCAAAGGCCTGGATGCCGAAGGTCCGCTTCGGCCAAAAGTGTTGGCCGATCCCGAACCTGGGGGCAAAACGTTATTTGGGACGGCGTTGATGGCAGAGCCGCTAGAAGCAGCGGCAGTTGCAGTCCTAACCTTAGGGTTCTGGTTGCTGAGAGGTGGCATCATCGCCAAAGGCCGGTTCCGCCGCGTAATCAACTGCAGAACCTCCTCCTCCTCTACTATAATCCCCCATAATTTTATGTAAATTTATAATTATATATCATTATTGTTATACAAATATTTTTTTTAATTACATTTTAATTAAAGATCATGTATATATATTTTATGAAAGTTACTCCAATGAGAAAATTATTATATTTTACTATCCTTATTTTGGACTAACTACTCCTATATTCTTCTAACCCATTATTTTGTAGCCCAACTTGAATCAAATTTCAATCCTAGTTGAGCCCAAATAAACTTCAATACAATTCTTAGCTTCAATACAATCCCTAACTCCACTTAGATTAGGATAAGTAAAAGCCCACTTTTCATTATAAATCCCTCACCCTTTTATTTATACGTACAATTAGCGCAAAAAAAAAAAAAAGAAGAAGAAAACCCAATCTCCCTTTTTGCTTCCCCTATTTCACGACACACACAAAAAAAAAAAAAAAAAAATAATGCTCCCTTCTGCCGTGGACTATTGCTGCTGGAACCACCAAGACGCAGTCGCACAGCAGCCCTGGTGCCGGTTTTGCCTCCTTTCCTCCTTCCTCCCTTGTTTCTTTTTCTTCCTTATTATTATTAAAGATTGTTGTTTTAATTTATATTGTTAGTTTTAATTGCTTTAACCATGTTCAAATTCTTTAAAAACATGAGAAACTATCAAATTTATAAATCATGATATGAAGTTTAAATTTTCAGATTACATAATTTGTGAAATTAGGGCTTAAACCTTGACTTTTTCATGATTTTAGGGCTTAAAACATGTTAATCAAGTTACCTAATCATACTATGTTTAAATTATGTTAAAGCTTAATTATTTTGATTGTAAAAAAAAAAATCAGATTTTTTAAAGTTTCGATTTTGGGTTTTGATTTGTATTAGTTTCATATTTTCATGTTCCTAATTCCGTTAGATGATTATTATGGGTATGTTGTAACTATAAAATGTTAAACTTTAAAGTTTAGTTTCATGACTTAATTTTCAGATTTTTGTCTATTATTTTTGGAGTCTTAAATCAATTTAAATTAATGGATTTTTGGGTTTAAAGTCTACTAACATACTATATAATGAAAGTAGTAAGTAAGGATTTTAATAACTTCAAAATACTTGTTTAAAATAAAATTTCAGATTTTTATAATAATTTAAACTTGCTGAAATTTCGTAAATAAAGGTGTATTTTAAGGATATTTCTATGGAAATTCTAATTAATACTTCTAAACTACTAACCTAGACTTTAGGGAGGCTTAAAGATGCCGTTTCAATAATTTTTGAAGCTTTTAAAGTTAATTAGTATTGCTGAAAATAAATTTTATTCCTTGGGTATTGATTGAATTATTGTTGTTTGGTTTAGGAGAGGACTTTGTAGAGGGCGATTTCTAGTTCCTAAAGTGGCCAACCAACTCGTTTACTCAAGGTACGTATATAGATACTAAAACCTTGACTTTAGGAGCATGTTTAAGGACTTGAAAATTTAGAATCATGTTAGGGAAACTTGTAGATTGGTTGAAATTGTATGGTAGTGAGTTTGATTGATGTTTAATGTGATGATTGGTTTTGAATCGTGTATGAGAAATGCGTATTGATTTTTCTTGTAAGAATTATTTATGCAATAACTTGCAAGATGAGCTAAGAGGCTAAGGTACATAAATGTGTGGAATGAATTATCTTATTACTCGTTCATGTTTATGAAATGGAATGAGTAAAGAGAGAATTAAAGTCTTATGAGACGAGGTTGAGGATTTGAGGTGTCTTATGCACTTAAGGTGTTTATACACCGAGGTAGTTAAAGGATTCAATAATAAATATTGTTTGTCACTAATAAATCAAGAATTGAATTGGAATTTGGATTGCTTGAATGATTGATGTTTGATTGGTTGTATAGTTTTGCATTTGAGTCATCACCAAGTTTAAACTTGTAACTCACGTAACGTGCAAGATGGATGAGCAATAAAAATCTGGATTTGTGCACATTTAGAGTAATGACAAATAGGGGTTGGGGTACACGGGGTATTAGCCGTGCACTTTTTTAGAGGCCGTCTGATCTACGAGTCTCTTGCTTTCAAATACTTTTTAAAATTATAAGGAGTTAGATGAGATCTCATACTAGCTATGACCACGGAGTCGCGCCCATCTGCCATTGGATGTTTATTGATGCTTCCGAAAGGAGGCATGGGGTTTTTCTTTTATTGATGTTCCAAATTGGAGCATGGGGAGATAACCTTGTCTATTGCTTAATCCAATGAATGAATTATTTGTTATTAATTAGTGAAGTCTTAGTATTGTTAACAGTTGAGGCATGTGTTTGAGTCAATAATTAAATTGTGTGTGTTGATTGATTATTAGTAGCATGCTAGGAATTCTTTGTTATACTTCGTAGCTTGTATGTACTCAGCATTGCTGATTGCGTGCTTTTGTGTGTCTTTTCTTAGTCATGGCCTTCGCCTTTCAATGACCCTATAATGATCCAATTTTTACACTTGTAATATTGGGGAGCAGATTAATCACAGGTGTTTACATAGTCTGGACTTGCATCAAGGTGGTGGGATTTTGAGTGGAGTGTTGGTTATTGTTCACAGTTTATTTCATTTCATAAGTTTGAATTTATTTAAACTTTGGTTTGATTTATTTACTACTTTGTTGGGTTTTGAATAAGGGCCTTAATGGTTCCAATTTGTAAGACTTAATTTGATTTCAATCATTGGGTTTGAAACTTATTTATATCTGAGTTAGTTTTTCCGCTGCTAAATTCTGAATTAGCCTTAACGTTTGAACACGTGGCGGTAGCACATCAGTAATTCTCTTGAATTTTATTAAAGGAATTACAGGTTTAAAGAGAGAATTATTGGGGTGTTGCATCTACATTCGGCTCAGCCTCCACTTTCCTTTTTCCACGATCGCCGGCCCTTATCAACGGTGGTTGTGCGAGAGAGCGAAAAAGAGGGGGTATTCGATAAAGCAAGAAAAAGCGAAGAAATTCCAAAGAAAATTACCTTGGTCAGACGCGGAATTTGCCGATCTATAAGCTCGGAGCAACAAATTTCGGTTTTTAGCCTCGGATTACTAAGTATAAGAGAAAAAAAGGGAAAAGAGTTTAAAGGCGGTGATTAGAGAGAAATGATTGGAAATTAGCGAAATTGAAATAAGGAGAGAGAATGGAATGCGTGGTGTATATACCTGCCGACTCAGGAAGTTTGGGAGTTCGCGCTACTAAAGCCCCCACTAAGTCCACTTCAATGCTCCACCTTTCCGTCTTCTTCTCACATTAATCTCCCACTAAACTCCTCAAACTCCTCATTAACTCCCACAGCTGTTATTATTTTAATAACTCCCAAAATAAATTCAAATGGTAATTAAATCATTTGCTTCCCTCCATTTTGCAAGTCAAAACCCTATTCGTCAAATTTTCGAACAGGGTCTGGGGGACAAGTTATTTGGGTCCAATTTATTCCAATTGGGGCAGTCCACAGATGATCCAATTACAAGCCCAAAGGAGGTTCAACTCTCCCAAGTATGCCAAGTCAGTCAAAGCAGCTCAGTCAACGTGGCAAGCGCACTTGGCTTCAAGGCCCATGTAATCTATTTGAATAAGGTATAAAAGCCTTCACTTCTCTCTTTCTCTCTCTCTCTCTCTCTCTCTCTCTCTCTCTCTCTCTCTCTCAATTCATTCACATCAAGCCTCAAGCAATTAATTCTCTTGCATAGCTTTCTCTTTCTAGAAAACACTGTACTGACTTCGGCATCGGAGGGGCCTTCCTCGGCACAACCCCCGAGGTCCGTTTATGTGTATTTGCTGTGCAGAAAACCCTCGTCCCAGTCATCACTTGGGCCGAGTCCAGTCTTCAGCCACATGAAAGGTACAGACGAAGGACCCATTATTTTCACTCGAAACAAAAATAATAAAAAATAATGTAGTCTAAATGATTTACGCAAGTAGTTAATCATCCTACACTTTTTATGATATATAAATTAAATAGCAAGAGCACAAATTCTTAATTAAGGCGGATTTTCATTAATTTATTGTAAGACGAGTTAAAGTAACTATAAAAATATTAAAATTAACCCTTATATATGTATACTACAAAAGTTACCATTTTCTTAACATAAATTTTACCCTTAAAAACACTTATAATGTATTAGATAAATCATATTAGCATTCATTGCACATATTTATTAGAAATTACTCATTAAAATACAATCAAACTCATTATTACAAATCAAAAGTTACCCTTACAAGGATTAAAGGTATTATAATTTTTAATTTTTACTTAATTTGAATTCCATACGATATTCAATAAATAATAAAATACTAGGAAACTTAAAATGATAGCTTTTTTCAAGCATGAAATTGTTTAAGTTACCTTTAAATTAATTGTTTTAATACAAAATTAACGTAACTCCGCCTTATACAAAATTTATTGTGACAAGAGAGCATTATTAACATCTTTTAATCTAATTTATTGTAGAGATTTATCATATGATCTCTAAACCAATTTTTTCATTCCCGAACTCTTGTTTTTGTTCAAATATTGAAATTACTTTTCACGTCATGACATTGATTTTTCCTAGCTAGACAAAAAAATTATCAAAATTATCATTGTTCGGGATACACACTAGTAGTCTATTTACAACTATTATATTATGGGATTAACTCTCATTAGTTATATCTTAGGGATAGTATTCTCTTATCCTCCCCCAACTTTTAGACTTCGGTCTACTTAAACTTCTTTTCTTATTGACCTGAAAAAATAAAACAAAACTTACGCTGCTACTCCCTCCGTCCCATAATACTTGGGACGTTGGGGTGGACACGTAATTTAAGAAAGTTACAAGTGGGTCTATTTAAAACATTTGTTTATTGTATAAAAGATTCTCCTTAGTATTTTTATATTACAAGAAAACAATAAATGGGATGAGAGTGGGGTAGGTGAGGAGAGATAATGTTTGGGGTAAAATTACCCCAGCCACGTGGCCCAATGGCAGCGCGACACGTGGTATTTTGCTATTGGTCAGCAGGGCTCCAATCCCCTGCTGACACGTGTCCTAGGAACCCTAAATGGGGAACCAATGCTCCCCACTATAAATAGTGGAGGAGTCCTCATTAATGGGGCACTTACAATCAATTGGCATTCAATACTATCATAAATACATTTTACACTAAAACCGAGCAATCTTAATTGCGGAATTCTCCCATTACGCGAGAAGTAATTACTCTTTTACGCACTTTCTTCCTCCCGTACAGCACTAACTTGATCGTCGGAGGCGGAGCTCCACCCAACCGGAGTCTTCGTGGTTTTGCAGGTACAGGCGGTCGAAGGGCATTCTTGGAATTGTAACTCTCCCGCAGGACACATCAAAAAACCCCGAAACAGATAAAATGTGGGAAAATATTTTTTATTAGTGGTCTCATTCCATATTTAGTAACGTGTCAAGTATTGTGGGACGGACAAAAATAGGAACTGTGTCAAGTATTATGTGGCGGAGGGAGTACTACAGTACCACTCCATATTAAAGAGAGCGCACCACAAAATCGCTTACATAATTATAGGGCCGTAGACACCAATTTTGATCCTACTATTGTTATTATTAGTATTATTGTTATTAATATCATTAATATTATTATTTTCATTTTTATTATTATAATTGTTATTTTTGTCATAATTATTAATATTTTTGCTATTAAAAGAAATTTTTATTTTAATACGTGTGATAATAACACAATTATATGATAAAGCATTTTTATAAACTTAATGACGGTATTTAAGCTATTTAATTAAGACAAAAAAACAGGAATAATAATAATTTTTATTCATAATTTCCGAAATGCATGTTACAATTTGTACTTCTAAATTACTAAATTACAAAAAATCGAAGTGCAGCTAACACCACATGTATTTTTGCCCTGCTGCACCGAATTAATTTCGGGCTTCACTTGTTAATCAGTAAGTAAATTAATGCGGTCATGAGGAGGACCACTAATGCCACAATGTACATGAAGTACATCTTATCATCCTAATATCTTCTTCAAAGGTAAAAATAGGTTGACTTTCTTGGTTAATTTGGAACATGGTGGCCGGATTAATGGTGGTGTTTTCTTGGTTTTTTCGGGTACGGGAGAGGATAGAAGGAGTTAAGAAATAAGTGGTGAGTGCATATTTGGATAAGAGTAATCTTCTTTTTATAGTAAAAAATGTGTACATTATGTTGTATTATTATACATATAAGTATGACAATCGTATAGTATAAAAGTGCGACATTTTATCACGCCAGGGTAATCTGTCATTTTTCTAAGTATTATGGAACTATACGATAAACAAGCATTGTTTGACCCTCTAAAGTACGATAAGTGTATTAATTTTTTTATTTTTTTGGTGTCGGAGTACTTTTTTTAATATCTAGTAATTTTTACAACCCGTGCACAATAATCAAATTTGGTCATTTTACCTATGAAGTCAACTATTCTGAAGACTAACACCCAACAAAAAGCAAGTAGAGAAATGACTTTCTTGCTATAAAGATTGTCACCCCCAAAAGTACTACATGTCATAGTGCTAAAAGAGCCTCCTTTGATGTACACTTTTTACCACTACGAGTTGCAGACTAAAATAATACTACCTTTTTTTTTTGTTATCTCGCAAGTAATACTGGATCCGATAAATATCAATGCGAACCAATTATATGAATAATTATCCAATCGATAAGAAGTGTGTATGTGGATAGGAGTAAAAAGGGGTGATAAAATATAGAAAATTTTAGAAAATAATACCTAAAAAAGACCCCAATTTTGATAATAACACCACAAAAAAAAAAAGTTTTATTATAACACCACCAAAAATCCCAAAAATTTGGTTTCACCACCACTTAACTTTTCCATCCAAAAAAACGTTTAAGTGGGCCCCACACGGTACACGTGTCAATCATTCATTGGATAAAAAAAAATTAAAAAAAAACAAAAAAAACCCTAAAATGCTACCCAGCCACCACCGCCGGTGGGTTTCCACCGCCGTCACCCATACCCAGCCCCTGACCGTCGAAATAGTCGAACCCCAACCACCCATACCCAGCCCACACCATCTCCGAACCCAGCCTAACCCTAACCTAAACCAACCGAAACAGCAACCCAAAACCCCCACCACCGTCGCCGAATTCCTCTGCCCTACCCAAAACCGGTGATGTTGAGGGGTTGCATTGTTTTCGTGGTGGTTCAAAGTGGCTGGGGTGACCTGGATTTCTGGGCGGTGAAATTCGATTTATGGGCGGCGAATTTCTGGGCGGTGGATGTCGATTTTTGGGCGATTGAAAGGAGGTTTCGAGGAGGGGGAATGTCGATTTCTGGGCAATTGAAAGGAGGTTTCGAGGAGGGGGAATGGGGGAAGGCCGGAAGGGGTCCAGTCGTCGGTTTTGCGGGTGGTGGTGTGGCTATTTTCGCCGATTTTGGTGGGACAGGGGTGGTCGGCTATGGGAGTAAGGGTGGTCAGTGGTGGGCTGGTATCTGACTGAGGGTTTAGGGTTTTTTTTTTTTTTTTTTTTTTTTTTTTACTTTTTATTTTTGTTTATCTTTTTTTAAGCCAATACTTTATTGACACGTATCCCTAGTGGATCCCACTAACGGTTCCATCAAAAATCCGTTAGTGGGTGGTGAAACCAAATTTTTGGGATTTTTAGTGATGTTGTAATAAAACTTTTTTTTTTTTGGTGTTATTATCAAAATCGGAGTCTTTTTTAAGTGTTATTTTCTAAAATTTCCTAAAATATATAGTGGAGTGAAGAGCATGAGAATATTACACTAGCTCTTTTGTGGAGCATGTAACGAACTCATTATGAAGATACGAACATTTTGCATAATGAATATTCTTGTAGAACCTTGTTTCGAGGATCATGTCCCCTATTTGTAAGGTAGTTTCGTTTTTTCGTTTTGTTTTTTGTTTTTACGTATTGTTTGCTCTAATTTTGTATATTTTATCAAATTTTTGATACATAATCGTCAATAGTGAAATAATTTGATCATAATAAATATAAGTTTGTGTGTTTTTTTTTTATAAAGTAAAATTTGTGTTTTACTAGAGTAAAAAAGATGAAAGTTTACACTTTTTTAGGTTGTCCGATTAAGGGTATAGTTCCCGAATTCCTGAAATAGATTTTACTCTTGACCACGTCAACACAATGTTGTATGACTTTACATTCTATGTAGTATATATGTAAGGTGATTTACTTTATTTTATACCTCACCTTTGTTAGTAAAGACCATTACTTTTTGTTATTTGTAATTCTTTTATTTCATAAGATTTTGTTGTGTGATTAGATGTCCTTTTTTAATTTTATATCTATGATCTAGTAAAGGTGAAAGTTTATATTTTGTTTCGTAACCCTTGTTAGAGCATGTGTCTAATGTACAACCCTGAAAATATTTTATCTGGCCCTACCAAGTAGTATTATAACTCTATACCCTTAAGTAAGTTTTAGAGCTGGCATCTTAGAAAGATGTTTATTTTATTATAAGTTTTGGTTGAGTACCTTGGTGAGTGTAATAAGCTATTAGGGTCATGGATAATCACTAACGTGGTTTAGGTACTTTGTCATATGTGTGTCACATGAGTATTTTTGAGTTTTAACATGACAATGTTGTATATTTTCCTTTTTGTAATATCTTGGCATTTTAGAACATAAATATTATATGATTATTAAAGTCCAATTTAGTTACGATTTTCTTTATTTTATCAGTTTAAGGTTTTTAAAACAGATTAATTAGTTTGTTACATATAAAACAAATGAATTTAATAAAAAAAGAATCTCATTATTACCAAAATTTAGATATTTACACTCTAAATCCTTTAACTATTTTCACACTATTTCATATCCTTTATTTATTCTTAAATTACATATTAATCCTTTTCTTTTCCTATAAATACCCCCTAATTAATTTTCATATTCCAACACACCAAAAATTCTACAAAACTTCTCTCTAAAAATTCTCTAGAAATACTCTCTTCTAATCTCTTATTTTAGTAAAAAACTTTCTAATTTGAGTTTTATTTTGAGTTATTAGCTTATATAAAAGCATCAACTAGTTAAACTACTATCTTTATTCTATTTTAATTATTGTTATTATCTCTAAATTCTATTAAAAAAAAAATATTTCTCTTTAAGTTCAAGTATTATTATTGTTTCTTATCTTTATTTTTTTTAAAAAAATAGTTTAATTGTTTAAGTATTCCTAGTCCTTATATTAAAAACCAAAAAATAGTTTATTTCTTCTATATTGGTAAGAAATTAAGATATAGCTTTAAAATAAAAAAAACCAAAAAAAAAAAAGTTCATTAGCTTTATTTAATTTTCATTTGTTTTTCTTAATATCTCAATAGTTACAAAAAGGTCACTTAGCCTTCTTTTGATTCACTTTAATTAAGGTGATCTAATCCTTAAATTTGGTAAGACGAAGGTGTTATCTAAAATAGCTACATCTAGCTCAAGGTATGTTATTCTTCTTCCTTTCTCAATTTCCTTCATCATTATTGTTTAGGGTAAAAATTACCCATGACAAATGGACCAATCCGGACCTGCCACGTGTCCACCACGTGGGCCAATCAGCGTTCGCCACTTGTCACCCTAAGAGGTCCAATATGGACTAATCAGGCCACGCCACGTGGCCTCCCATATGCCAAATAGGCAAAATGGCCACCAAGGCCCAAAGTCCGAGAGAAGCCCAATTTGCCCTGGTTAACCTAAACCTAGGATTGGCACGCTTCTCAAGACTATAAATACTTAATTAATCCTCATTAAAGGGGATTCAGCAATTGATGACTCTCACCTAGAGAAGTCTAAACACATTGATCACTCCTCCCCTAGAGGAACCAGATCTCCCACCTTTACTTTCCGCATTTATTACTCCTCAAACAAGTACTAACTTGACCGTTGGAGGCGGAGCTCCCACCACAAGGAGTCTCCGTTGTTTTGCAGGTACAGGCGCAAGGATACCAGTCCCGGAATTGTAACTCTCCCGCAGGACATCAGAAAACCCCGAAACATTTTGGCGCCGTCTGTGGGGAGAGTACTTTCGAGATGGTATCACAGTCTGTACCGGTTCTAAGTGAGAAGTGTTCCATGGACGACCCCCTGGTCCAGTCAGACTAGGATACCGACGAAGAATATGAAGTTGAGACTCACACGGCCCTTGACGGGTCCCTCAAAGCTCGACGCACCAGTCCCATCGAAAGGAGGGAACGGGGAGACTACTGGCTAAATCTAGTAAACCAGCCGGCCCGCCGCCTGATCATCAACAAGCGGGCGAGGGATCAGCCCCTATAACCAGGAATGAACTCATGGCCCTCATGAGTAGTTTCAAAGGAGAGATCCAAGACTTGATCAATAGAAGGGTGCCTGTTCCTGCAAAGGAACAGTCGGCCAGAAGACCCTCCCAATCTGGGAGGAAGAACCTGCAAAGGATCGGGAGGCGACTACTCACCCCAGACCTAAGGGGAGAGAGGCACCAGTGATCGACCTAACAAAGTACCGCTTCCCTTCTCTAGGGAAGAGGAAGCCCATCCGCCTTATTCAACTGGATGGATCAAGGAAAACATACTCTGATGCTCGAATGATAATCGAGCAAAAGAAGAATCACCAACTGTCAGAGTCGGCCACTACTACCGATTTTCAAGACAGTCTTCATAATACCTCCATGAGGTATACCCAATCAAATTACGAGAGCCAGATAGGCGGCACCTCCCGTCGGTCTGGATCCCATAAAAACTAGTCGGCCGCGCATGTGCCACAAACGCCATACGGCCGAATAACAGGAGTCGGATGGTCAAGCTTGTAGGCTATTATTATTATCAAATCATTATTATGATTTTGAATTAAAAAAAGAAAAAGAAAAAAAAAGGGCGACTTGTTTCTTTAAATCTGTTGAGTGGGGCTGTGCTACTTGCAACGAAAGCCAACTAATTTCACACTCCAATACACCATAAACGCCATCATTAATTCCCAAGTATTTGCTATGCTTTATGAGCTGGTCAACTCAATTTGGGGATGATGTCAGGCGGCAAAGATCCACTAGTTTATTAACTATTTTATTAATTAGTGGAACAAGCTTGTCCATTATCTATTCGTCTTTCATTTTCTATATAGAGAAGCTAGCTTACTTGCATTATGAGAAAAGACAAGTGTAAAGTTAGATGGGAAAGCAACTCACTTGTGTATCCTAAGAGGCACCTAGGCATCGTTCCTCAAGCTATCAAGCAAGAGGCAGCCAGCCATGTTAAAGCAGGCGACCTTCACAACAAACGCAACAAGTGTACGTATAGCTTGGTTGGTTAAATTTAAACAACTAGCATCAAGTGTACGTATAGCATCAAGTATAAGGTGTTTGACAACACGGCCGCAAAACAGCCAGCCTAATCCGAGCCATCAAACAGCCGGTGATAAATGAGGATAGCCTTGAGAAAGCTAGATGAATTTGAAGAAATGGCGTTTGTGTAACACTCCTAAAGCCGATTGCGGTACGACGCTAACAAACAAGTCCTCGTAACCATGAAAGAAGCCGGCATGCTCCACATGTAACCTCAAGCTAAGTGATTCTTGAATCTCGAAGTATCATGGGCAAACAACAGAATATCAAACGACACTCCAAGAACAAGCGACTCTAAATGCCGAGTCGAATGAGTTCGTGTGTATGTACAAAGTAGGCGGCTAGGCGGCTGTATGTATGTAGGGGAAGCACTGTACCACCGGCTATTAAGCCATCAAGAGAAGCTAACAAACCCCCCTTTCTCTCATACAAGCAGCAGCATCATACCATCAATAACCATTATAGTGATTAATACAAGCGACAAGCGTATGATTGAGTGTGTACCGTTCACACTTAGTGTATGAAGACCATCTAGATATGGCGATGGGCGAGTAAACTCACCTTGTGGGAGCAGCCAGATGCCGGCACTCTTTAATGAACAGCGGCTAATATATATAATTGGCAAGAACGCTATGAGGACAGCCGACACATCATGGCAAAATAAACCGGCCTTATCACCAATTGTATCACTTGCCTAGCTTACCAACTAAATTGCTGAGAGCCGATGGCGTTCAGCCCAGCCCCAGCCAGGCGCATGTGTTAAGTACACCGACTCACCTAAAACAGTCGGCACTTGGTTGAAAAGGCATGAGCTCAAACTCAAACTCAAGTAAAATGCAAGTAAAATGTTGAACTCAAACTCTCGGTTGACGGCTGCGCACCTTGGTTATTAATGGTGTCCGAAACCGTTTAACACCAAAAAGTTCCTTGTTTGAGAATGTGCAAGACGATATCTCAATGTAGAACTTCAAGCTAGCTCTAATAAAGCAACATATGAGAGAACGAGAGAATGTTATGCATGGCTTGATATGCAAGATGGGTATGGACGCCTGAATTTGAGAAGTCGTTTGTAAATTTTCAGAATAGGCGGCCCTCGTTGCCAGTCCACCATTGAGGCGCCCGCACAAGCCAAGCCGGCCTTAGGCTACAGCCGGCATTAGTGGTTGAGCACAGAGATGCACCTAGCTAGTCAAGCCTTTGGCTGTTTAACTACACCTAGTGTCCTCGCTAAACTAATGAAAGCAGGCGTCAAAATACAAGGCTCCCAACTGCCTCAATACAGCCAGCTTTATGACACCTATGCTTGAACAACCGGCTCCTAGGCATCGTTCCTCAAAGCCAGCAGGCGGCAGCCGGCCCCAACCCAGCCACTAAGCACCCGACCTGCCAGCTCTAAACAGCCGGCTGTTACACGAAAGAAATTATCATCAAGAAAATTATCATGGGTACGAGTACAACTAGCATCATTATGCTAAGCCCAACATCATCATGATCATGCATCGTGGTTTTGAAGCTGAGAAGATTGGATGTCTTGCCAAATGAAAGCAAGCGGCATGCCGAATGTCTGGTGGTATGATTATCATGGTTTCGTAGCCTTGGTTTAGGCGACCTCAATCATTATTATGATAAAAAAAATAAAAAAATAAAAAAAAAAGTATAAGATGCCCTAAAAAATGTTGCCTAAGGTTATTAAACCAGGCAGCATAGGCGGCACTCTATTGAAGACCGTCTTTCTTCGTGGATTACCTCCACTTGTTTGCATGACAGTCTATCAGGCAAGAAAAGCGGCATGAATACTAGCCGACCCCCTATACAATGAAGTCTCGTAGCTATGAAAGCAGCCGACTCTCATTAATAACACCATCCATCCTTTATGGAAGGGAACTAGGTGATCCATCTGCTCTAACACTTGAAATGATTTCAATACTTGATACTGATTCAGAGGGGCATGCCACCTGTACCTTTACAGTCGGCTACTCTCCATTGAGTATTTTACTCTTTATCTTCAAAGGGGCATGCCGCCTGTACCTTTATGGGCGGCTACTCTCCATTGGTTATTTTACTCCACCAGAGGGGCATGCCGTCAAGACATACAGTCGGCCACTCTCCATAGAAGAGGGACGACTGTTTCCAAAACAGACAACCACCCCCTTATACTTAGCTAAAAAAGATTAGGGCCAGGCCGACCATGTGCCTAAACAAGCGGCTGCCCTCTTCTTACTTAGCACCTACGTTCGCCAAGAACTAACCAAGGCCACAGGCCCGATGATCAGCCCAGGCGCCAGGCCGACTGATCCTCCCTTAAAATTAAACTAATACGACCTGTCCCAACATAATAGCAGGCGTCCGGCGGCATCCCTCCGGATGAAATTCGTCGCAGAGAGCAGCTCCCTTTTGGGTGGAACATTGCTCTATAAACTAAGTACACGACACCTAGACGACTGTCCCCAAGGACAACCACGTAGCCGTTTTTGAGACAAGGATAACTCTATCACTAACCAAACCAGTGGTAGCAGTTGACATCTGAGTCAGATGACCCCCTGTATTACTTGGGATAAATGCAGGGGGTACCTCTTGAGTTAATAGCCAATAAACATTGGCGAATCAAAAGGTTCAGCCGGCCTCCGCCGCCTGGTACCTTTACTACTCAAGCAGGAGTGACGGCGACTGAGTAACACCAAAGTCAACTCATAGGCACTCCCTCAAACTTGGTATGGAACCTAAAAGGTTTGAGTAGACCGCCTGTTTTTTAGCAAACAGGGGCACTCAAACCCCTATTCCTACTAGGTAACCACTCCTTGGGTTAATAGCCAACAAACATTGGCGAATCAAGGGGATCAGCCGGCCTCCGCCGCCTGGTACCTCTACTACTCAAGCTAGAGTGTGACGGAGACTGAGTAACTCCCATGTTAACTCATAGTCACTCTCTCAAACTTAGTATGGAGCCTAAAAGGTATGAGTCGCCCGCCTGTTTTTAGCAAACAGGGGCTCTCAACCACTACTCCTGCTAGGTTAACAACCTTTGAGTTAATAGCCAAGAAAAAATTGGCGAATCAAGGGGACTATCCGGCCCCCGCCGCCTGGCTTCCCTACTACTCAAACAAAAGAGGCCAACGACCGAATAATGCTAAATGCTTACCCTTGTGCAATAGTTGACAGTCCACCTGATCAGGAGCTATCTGCATAGTGGGGCAAAGAATCGACATCTGTCTAGTTCGGCGGCAATCATTATTATGATTGATTAACCTTGAAAATGTCATACCGCCTAAGGTATCAAAATTTTCTAAGTTAATCAAGTCCATCTCCCATTAGAACTAGACAAGATGCCGACCTAGCAAAGCTTCGAGGGTCTAACTTTCGAAAGGAGCAATCCCTCCTCGAAAGAGAAATTACTCCTTCTGAGGGGCAAATGTTTAGGGTAAAAATTACCCATGACAAATGGACCAATCCGGACCTGCCACGTGTCCACCACGTGGGCCAATCAGCGTTCGCCACTTGTCACCCTAAGAGGTCCAATATGGACTAATCAGGCCACGCCACGTGGCCTCCCATATGCCAAATAGGCAAAATGGCCACCAAGGCCCAAAGTCCGAGAGAAGCCCAATTTGCCCTGGTTAACCTAAACCTAGGATTGACACGCTTCTCAAGACTATAAATACTTAATTAGTCCTTATTAAAGGGGATTTAGCAATTGATGGCTCTCACCTAGAGAAGTCTAAACACATTGATCACTCCTCCCCTAGAGGAACCAGATCTCCCACCTTTACTTTCCGCATTTATTACTCCTCAAACAAGTACTAACTTGACCGTTGGAGGCGGAGCTCCCACCACAAGGAGTCTCCGTTGTTTTGCAGGTACAGGCGCAAGGATACCAGTCCCGGAATTGTAACTCTCCCGCAGGACATCAGAAAACCCCGAAACAATTATTATCATACTAACTAATGTGTTTGTTCCCATGTGATGTTACCAATAGGAGTAATGACGATATTAGGTGCTAAATTAGCCCTAAATATTTCATTATTCCATATTAGAAAGCCAAACCTATTGGTGAGGTGATAGGACATGGAGAAAAGGTTATTAGGTTTTAATGCATTTGCATTTTTTTTTTATCTTTAATTTGTCTATTTAGTGTCAATGCATTCATGTCTTTGTCTAAAATATATTAAGGATAATTTTCTTGTTAAAGTGAATTTAGAGACCTAAGGAAGTAAGAGTTTATGCAAGATGTTCAAGAATAAGGAGCAATTTACAACGTCCTCGTTATTGCCAATTTAACACATCTTAAGTTTTGGATCAGCTCTTATTCTTTGACTCAAATTGTAGAACTTTTCAAAAGCTTTCCAACCGTATCTCATCATAATTTTTTGCGATTACTCTATGATTTTTAATGAATTTTCTCATTCAGGCTGTCTAAGTAAAAAAATATAACTCGTTTTTCTCCCTTAATTCTTTTTGAAAAATATTAGAATTTTACTAAATTATTTTAAGAAACCAATGGTGTCATAAAACTTATATTACACCATATTATTTAATTTTAACTTATAAGTTTTAATTGTTAAATGGTTTTTTGAAACTTTAATTTTATCTAAAAGTGACTTTAGAAATAAAAGAAGTTTTAAGAAACTTTAATTTCAGTTTAAGATGACTTTAGAAATAAAAGTTTTTTATAAATTTTGTGAACACTTTATTTCAAATCCTCTTATATCACAAGAATGAATCATAACATTGCATGCTTGTTTAAATGGTTAATGATAATTAATATAAGGTAATGGCGGCCTCATTTCCAAACATGAGGTTAAGATTAGTTATTTAGTTGTAACAATTATCCATCTCCATAAAAAATAAGTCTTTATCCCATTATAATTTCCCGATGGATTAATTGACAATTGGATATGATTAAATAGTTTATTGTTCCCTTTTATTTGGAAGTAAGACCTTGACAGATGTCGTGTTTTATTTGGCCAATTCCATTAGCCTAAACACATAACCCTTAAAACATACATTACAAAAATTATGCTCGAGTGATTGTAAACCCAATGTGAGATTATATAGTGAACCCTTATCGTTTCACTCCAAAAAATACCTTGACCCACCACAAGTCGTCAATTGGGACGCATTTGCTGAATTGTCTTGTTCAAAGGACATTTTTTTTGGGCAATATCAATCAAGGTGGTTCATTTTACTTTTATGAGTGAATCCGTCAAAGATCATTAAAATTTCACTTACCAAAAAAAAATGATGCTGCTTATGTCCATTACCCAAATTGAAAACCCAATGGAATTGGTTATTTCAGACACGACATCTATCCGAATTACGATGATTTTGATCCGTGAGTGGATTCAAATTCCACTATGATAGGTACGTAGTGCAACTTCGGTGCTCAAATCTACCTTATACTAATTATTATATCTCCATGACATAATTTCATTTTGTGTGAAGAACATACCTCAAAACTAGACTTTATTTATTATACCTACGATAAATCTTTTATAAACAACGCAATAATAAGAGTCTGTTCCTTAGAACGAAAGAGAAGATGAGTTCCAGACGTTCGACTCTCTTAACTTTAATCCCGAACCCAAGATTGTGTCATAATTTTTTATTTATTTATTTATTTTATTTTTTATTTTTTTAATGGAGTTAGCAGTCGATTTCAAGTTTCATTTTTTGAATTTGACCGTATTAAATTCGTTCTTGGTTGGATAAAAATAAGGGGGTGACTCTCAATTTTTCATTAAAAGTCTTATCAAACTCTTCAGTGAAACCTGTATAGACTAATCTGTTGTCTACTAAAACCAAATACCACAGGATCATACTTCATTATATGTTGTAATTCTTGATAATTGCAATGCCACAATGGATATTTTTACATTTATTTATGATCAAAGTATCATTAATACTATATTTAATCAACACACCTAAATCATGTCTTTCCCTGAGTAAATTAAAAACTCAACACCCATACACCTCCTTTAATTTAATTAAGACCCCTCCACGCCACCAGTGACCAGTCACATACCCCCATATAAAAACAAAGAATTGAAAAAGTCACAACTGCTCTTTACCCAAAATAGTGAGAAAATGAAAGAAAACCGCCAAATAATTAAAACCCATCATAAAACCACGAGCTAATTATTCCAAAATGGCAATTGTATTTCGGACAACAAAATTACTCGTATTCTAAACACCCCAACCAAAAAAATTCAAAATATAATGCAAAAACTAGCCTACTACTCGTACTACTACTAGTAGATCATCCATGCTAAAGAACGTCTCCCCAACATTTCTATATAAAGCTGACTACTTATTCCCTTTCTCTCTCTCCTTCTTCATCATATTTTCTCTGCAATTTCCTTCTCTTCTCCACGTTCTCTCTCCTCTCATCATCATTTTCATCCTCCATTAAACCCCCTATTCAAACCTCCACTTTCTCGTAAGTTTTTTATTTTAATACTAGTAATTTTTTTCTTACGGTTGTATATTTTTTCTTACCATTTTCTCACTCCTCTTCCCAGGTTAAACGATGTCGTATCGTGGGGGTAGCAGCAGCGGCGGCGGTGGACGAGGCTATGGCAGAGGCGACTCCGGCGGACGTGGTCGCGGCGATTACGGGGGTCGTGGTCGTGGTGACTCAGGAGGAAGAGGCTATGGCGGAGGACGCGGTGGTGGTGGTTCAGGGCCACCGAACGTCGGGAGTTTGACGAAAGCTAACTGGGATGCGGCGGCGGGTGTTAGGCTGCTCGACGAGATGAAGAAACTGAAAGTATCGGAGTCGTCATCGCAAAATAAGGGTGGAAGGAGTCGTAAACCGTTAGTGATGCCGAAACGGCCTGGGCCTGGTAGTGTTGGACTTCGCTGTGCTGTGCGTGCTAATCATTTTCTCGTTCAACTCTCTGATAATGACTTTCATCACTACGATGTAAATCTCTCTCTTCTTCTCCATTTTTGTAATTTTGTAACTTTTTTATTTGAAAAGTTTGTTTTTCATTGATGATGACGTCATTATTTCTGTGAATCTGGTTGATGAATGGGTTTTAATGTTGATGGATGTTAAAATGTGTTGAGTTTTTTTTCCAGGGTTTTTGATGGGAGTTTTGTCTTAATTTTGATGCTACCTTGATATTTGTTTTTGTTTTATTTTGTTGATGATGTCATTCTATTTTTGCCATTTTTTTAAAAATATTTTCCCCTTGTTTTTTATTTTTAATTTTTTATTTTTAGGGAAAGGGGGTTGACGGTAAATACGAAGAATGTGAATGTCACATATTGTCACAATATTTGTTGTAAAATGTGAGTCATTTCAATTTGGGTGTAATGTTTATGTGTTGCTGTTTATCAATGTTTTAGTGAGAATGATTACTTTGTATATTTAGGTCTGTTTTATAAAAGGATGGATTATTATAAAAAAAATAAAATAAAAAAAAATCCGTAATAATATGGTTATGTGTGCTTTGGGCTTTGGCTGTTATTGTTAATAAATATACAAAAATCATAAATTTGGTGAAGAAATCATTTCTCCTATGAATAATATTGGGTTTAAACTGTTTTGTTACAAACTCTGATTATTGGGTGTTGTTCTGTAACGGTATGCTCATTGATGGGGTTTTAACGATTTTGTGAAGCTTACACAGTTGCACACAGTTTGATGGGTTTTTAAATGATGGGTTTTAGATATTTATTTGTTTGTTATTACATGTTTTTTGTGGTTATGTTGAGTTGGCAGATTTTTGCAAAAGATGATAGGTAATTATGCTCTTCATCTAACTTTGTGTTTTTGATGTTACAAATGGTTTGTTAAAAATCTATTCATGTGTTTATGTGTTCATTTTAGTTACTGATGTTATTATGTTAATATATTGTAATGGTTGGTAATTGGTAAGCTATCCTTTGTATATCCTTTGGTGCAATTTTTTTTTTCTTAGAGTCCTTTTAATATTGTTCATTTGGGGCGGTTATTGGGTGAGTCGGGTTTCAATATGGTTTAAACGGTTTGTTAAAAAGCTATTCATGTGTTTATGTATTCATTTTAGTTACTGATGCTAATATATTGTAGTGGTAATTGGCAAGCTATCCTTTCTGTATTCTTTGAGTCTTTTTATCTTGTTTATTTGGGGTGGGTTAATGGGAGAGTTGGGTTTCAATATGGTTAATCGAGTACGCTTCCTGTTCTAGTCTTCAGTGTTGGACTTGAACAAAGTAATCATGTGTGGTGTGTTATGCTGGCTAATTCAAGTCATTAAGTGGCCAATATCCTAGTTTTTCTTATTGCTCTCTTTTACCTATCTGTGATTTTCTATAAACATTAATTCGTTTTTGGTATCTTTTTAGTCTAAATATTTCCATGTAATCCTGCATTGTGCTGTAAGGACCTTTTTATACTGTAAGTCATTAATTAAGTATTGAAATAAAATTTTAGTAACATTACATTGCTGGAAAACTAAGTGGTAAGAGACTCATAAACGGGAAGAAAAAACTCCTTATATGTAGCTTTCATTAATCCTCGTATACAAGTAAAACGCTGTGAGTAAGAGCATTGTGGAAGAAAGTGAGAAGTAATTTTTTTGGTTCTGTGCTCCTCGTTTAGTATAATGTGGAGTACTTTTATTCTAGCTTTCACTTATGTAAGTTTTTGTTAGGTATTGTAGATAACAGTAAAGACTAAAGAGTGAAATGAGGAGGCAAAATTTTCAGTACTTTAAATTGCAAATTTCTCCTATAATGTGGTCAATAATTTCCCTTTCCGGATACGAGTTAATGTTTTAGTGTTATAATTTTTGAACTTTGACTCAGACAATGAGTGAAGGCTCCCATTATTTCTTGATGCAAAATATGCAAGTTTACTTTTGGAATTCTTCGTAAGCACTGTACTAGGTTTAGTCTAGGAACACTTATTTTATTTATTACTTGTATTTGTTTTCAAAAGGATGCTCATATCAATGGAACTGTTTGTAATGGTTTGTAACTATGGATATTAGTATGACCAACTTTATGCCCTTTGTTATCTATTGAAGCCATATACCCTTTTTAACTTGATGGCTTACTGATGCCGCTTTCTTTATGGAGCAGGTGTCAATCAGTCCAGAGATAGCCTCCAAGAATTTTAGTAGAGAGATACTGAATAAGCTTCTACGGGATCACAAGTCAATTTTGGGGAACAAGATTCCGGCGTATGATGGCAAGAAGAGCTTCTATACTGCAGGTCCTTTACCATTCACATCAAAGGACTTTGTCGTTGAAATTGAAAAACAAAGAAGAGGCAGTTCTGAGAGGTATTTTATGCTTCTATCTCTTTGAAATAAAAGGTTGTCTATTGATGGATATAACAAGTTTTCGCTAACCTTGTTTGAATTGTTATGTTTGATTGTCAGTGAGGTTCAAAAATTCCAGGTTACCATCAAATTGGCTAACAAGGTTGATATACATTTTCTGCAAGAGTACCTTGCTGGTCGATTCTCAGATTCTCCCCAAGATGCCATCCAAGTGCTTGATGTTGTTCTTCGTGCAGCAAAGCCTCCTACAGAGTAATATTTCTTATACATCAATCTTTTTTTTAAGTGTTTAACTCTCATAAATTCCTGTTGCCTTTTGTCTCTCGTTAAGATGCTGACAAATTTTGCTTGTTTTTTGTAGCTATGTGTTGATTGGGAGATCATTCTTTTCGGAATCACTGGGCAAGGATTCTCTTGGGGAAGGTTTAGAGTATTGGAGGGGGTATTATCAAAGCATTAGGCCAACCCAGATGGGCCTCTCTCTAAACATTGGTACACCCTTGGCTAAATTGTTGCAATATTTTATTGGGCTCTGATTGTAGTTCCACCTGTGCTAACCAGATTGACTAATTTGACATTATAGATGCATCTGCACGCCCCTTTTATGAACCGATAATGGTTCATGAATTTGTGGCTAATTATTTGAATCTGAGAGATTTCTCTAGGCCCTTTTCTGATGCAAATCGTATCAAGGTACTGTGGTACTAGTGTTACAGTGGTAATGTGTCGCATTCATCATTCCATTATTTTCATGCTCTGTAACTTTTATGTTTCTTTGTGCTTATTTCAGGTTAAGAGGGCGTTAAAAGGTATCATAGTGGAAACAAGTCATTTAGCATCCAAGAAATGCCACAAAGTGATAGGCGTGTCAAGTGAACCCGCAAACCAGCTGATGTATGGTTTTGGACTATAATGTTAAGCATGTTTTGTTTGACATTGAGAGTGTACTTGCATTCATTTGTGTTTTGATGTCTCAGTTGTGGCTATTGTTTGTTATTGAATTTTTGTGTGTTGGTACTGTTATCCTTCTACCTCTCTAGCATTTTTTCTCACCTCTCGGTGGGTTGATGCTGAATCTAACCTTATGTGAAGTACATTATACGGAAGCAAATTAAAATTGTCTTACAGGATTGTCAATGTTGTAAGCATGTTGATATAATGTCTTGTTAGAATATAAATTAATTAATAATGTCGAGCAAATTGTGTTTGTATGTGGGTTCTTAAGTTTGAAGGTATTGTATCTGTAAATTGGTAAACGAAGTAGGGGATAGCCGGTTGCGTGTAAAAGTAAAAGAATTTTTTTTTTTGCGGAAGCTAAATCGTAAACCTAAAGCTCTGATACCATGTTAAATATTGTGAAAACTCCTCCGCCTGGAGTGTATTCCATTGATCAAATATTGGGTTACAAAGGTGAGTCCTAATTACGTTAGGAAATCTCACAAGATAATTACAGAATATTCACAAAACTATGTCCTTCTATATAGAATAATATCTAGAATATTTATCATATTCTATCAGTATCTGATGTAAATTATTTCTAGTTGGGTTTTTGAACTTGCAATATCCAATACTAAGCGTAATGATGTTGCATTGTAGGTTCTCTCTTGGCAGTAATGACACCCAGTTGTCTGTCTCACAGTACTTCAAAGACAAGTACAAGATACAGCTTAGACATCCAGCTTTACCATGCATCCAAATTGGGTCGGCTAAGAGGCTTACCTATCTGCCCATGGAGGTCTCCTTTTTAATTCACATGTTACTTTACTTTCTTTGTATCATGCGTATATGATAAATTTTTTTCTTATTATCCTTGTAGGTCTGCCAAATTGTTCATGGTCAAAAATACCTTAAGAAGTTGAACGAGAGGCAGGTGACTGGTCTTCTTAGGGCAACCTGCCAAAGACCTCCTGAAAGAGAGAATAAAATCATCGCGGTAACCTTTATTGGAGAGTTTGTCATTCTGCTGTATTCTAGAATGTTTGCAGGATTTGTTGTACATGCAGTTGGTTTTATTAATCAACATTCTTTTTAATCTCTGAAGATGGTGAAGAACAATCGCTACTCTGAAAATCAGATGGTCAAGCAGGAGTTTGGAATGAATATAACTGAAGTGCCTGTAACTGTCGATGCCCGAGTATTGCCTCCACCAATGGTATGTTGGTTTTGTTGTTACAATTTCTGTTTAACTTATGTCTTGCTATTTTTTTAGTAAAGCACCCCCTGCACCTGCTGACTTGACAAGTTAATTCTTCCATTTTCTAGCTCAAGTATCATGACAGTGGAGCTGAACGAGAAGTTGCACCAGGGGTGGGCCAGTGGAACATGATTAACAAAGTAAGATTTTGCTATTATAACCTTCTTGTGGTTGCAGCATTCTTTATATTTCTCACTGGTCAATTTGTATTTGTAGAAAATGTATATTGGTGCTACTGTGTCTCACTGGACTTGCCTGAGTTTTTCAAGACTAGATCAAGTTTTAGTGCAGCAGTTTTGCAAGGAGCTGGTTGCCATGTGCTCTAGCAAGGGAATGGTATGGTTCAATAGATGAAAATTGTTAATTTCTTTGTGTGAATGTTTCCCTCTGTTGATTATTTTCTGTCATTGTCAGAACTTCAACCCGAACCCTTTTATTCGTATACGCTCTGCTCATCCTGCTCAGATTGAGAAAGCTCTTTCAGAAGTGGGAGATAAGGTGCAGTTGCTAATTATTATTTTGCCAGAAGTTACTGGGTCCTATGGTATGTGATTTTGTGACTTTGTCTATTCTCTAGATTTATATGTTGTGCTTGTTGGTTGAAAGTAACAGGGATTTCTGTATCCATGCAGGAAAAATTAAAAGAATATGTGAAACTGAGCTCGGTATAGTTTCTCAATGTTGTCAGCCTAGGCATGCTCAAAAACTTAGCAAGCAGTATCTTGAAAATGTAGCTTTGAAAATCAATGTGAAGGTAAGTGCTGAAAATTATGAGTCTAATGTGAGTACCTAACCACTTAATTTAGCATTTGTTTACCTACTGCTAAGCCAATGTTCGCCGTAGGCTGGAGGAAGCAACACAGTCTTGTGTGATGCGATACAGAGAAATATACCCCTCTTGACTGATCGTCCAACGATAATTTTTGGTGCTGATGTCACACATGCTCAACCAGGGGAGGACTCTAGTGCCTCAATTGCAGCTGTATGGGTTTTCAAGCTCTGTTGTCTTTCTTGTTAGTGCTATGGATGTAACGTGTTCAGTTTATAATCATTGCTGGCTATTGCAGGTTGTTGCCTCAATGGACTGGCCTGGGGTGACCAAGTACAGAGGGCTTGTTCGTGCCCAGGGTCATCGGGAGGAAATTATTAAGGATCTGTATGCATGTGCTAGGTAAATTAACTGTAAATGTTGCTCAGGAAGTTGCAAAATCATTATTCTTACTTGTGAGTTTCTAATCTATTTCTTGTGCTTGTAGAGAACTTCTGATAGCTTTCTACAAGGCAAATAATAGGCAGAAACCTGAGAGAATTATCTTCTTTAGGTAGAATTTGTTGCTCAAATTGTTTTCTGCTCAAAAACTTTGTGTCTCTCTCATACTCGCTCCTTTTTTATTGGGCAGAGATGGAGTAAGTGAAGGCCAGTTTGCTCAGGTTTTGCTGCATGAGGTTGATGTGATACGGCAGGTATCAGTCATTTGGCATATAGAAAAACTGAGCTTAATTTTCTAAATGAGTTGATTATTATGCTGTGACATGTAGTTGGTAGCAACAAGTAAGCCAGTCTGAACCCATACTGGATCCAAAAAAAAACGAATAGGGGTTTTTAAGGGAAAAAAAAAAGGTATGAATATTAAACTCTGCATATAGTTTTCACTATGCAACGTGCGTCCTACTGGTGAAACCTTACTTTTTAGGACGAAGGTCAGGGGTTCGAAACCCAGCACCTGTTTTTGATATCCCTGTATTTGTTTGGAGAGTCCGAACCCATAACGAGCAATTCCTGGAACCGCTACTGTTCTGTTCAATCCTTATTGTATAATGTTTTTGTTTTCAAGGCCTGCGAATCCATAGAAGAGAACTATCAACCACGTGTGACATTTGTGGTTGTGCAAAAAAGGCACCACACCCGTCTTTTCTCCGTAGATAACAAAATGATCGATAGGAGTGGCAATATTCTGCCAGGTTATAATATTTCCAAATTTATGCTATTCTTTCAAAACATTGTCTCTATTAATTGTGATCCTTGTAATGACTTTTCCCTCCTAATTATCTATCCCAGGAACTGTGGTCGACAGCAAAATTTGCCATCCATCGGAGTTTGACTTCTATCTATGCAGTCATGCAGGGATACAGGCAAGTTATTTTGGTTGGCTTCAGTCTGTTCGTTTGCCTATTTAAGTTTGACTGTCAATGATAATTCACCACTTAATAAGTTAATATTACTAGTCATTTGATTATGTGCATTTGCTGCCTAGTTGATTTCACTTCCTGCAACCCAATCTTGTGGTTTTATTGACATTGTGAATGACATGTTTAGGGAACAAGCCGACCCACACACTATCATGTGCTTTATGACGAGAACAATTTTACTGCAGACTTGCTCCAGCTGCTGACCAATAGCTTGTGTTACACGTAAATATCTGTTTCTACAATTAGTTTCTCAATGAATGTAATTACGAGTTTTTCCTTTCTCATTATGAACTCGCGTGTTTGAATCCTGTTTTTCAGGTTTGCTAGGTGCACACGCTCAGTATCTGTTGGTAAGTGTTAAAGAAAAGTTGTTTCTTTCTTTCATCAGCTCTATGTGTTTGGATACACTAACCATAAACCTTGATTGGCAGTTCCTCCAGCTTATTATGCACACCTTTTGGCTTTCCGTGCTCGGTATTATGTTGAAGGTATGACCATGTCTGATAGTGAATCAACCAATACCAAAGATCTGACCAAGGACAAACAAGCAGAGGTTCAGGCCCTTCCAAAGATCAAGGAAAATGTGAGGGATGTCATGTTCTATTGCTAGGAGGAATTGCAGCGTCCTCAACCTTGTTACTAGTTTTTGCAGTTTTCACTAATTTTCTGGGGCTATGAAGTACGAGTTTGCTATCGAATCGAATATCGATTTTAACTTATAACCTATGTTGTATATAGCTATGTGCGTGGAAAATGTGCCTAGGACTTTTAGTGTAAGGTACACTTATGAAAACACTGAAGTTTGGTCTAGTCTCAAGTTTTACAGTGTTAAAGTTCTCGTTGAGAATGTGAAAACTAATATTTAGAATTGTCAATATTTGGTCAAGACTTGATTAGTTAATTTTGGAATATGTTACTGTTTTCTTATTGTTAGCTACTGTGTAGTAGTAACACCCTCTAATATTACTACTACCGACTACGCAAGTGCCTACTATTTTTGTTAGAGAAATAAAATATCGGAAAATATATGTGATATATTTTTAGGATAGTATCGGAGAATAATGTATTTAGGTTTATTTATGTTAAGATAGTATTTAGTGAATATATGTTTAGGATATATTGTTATAATAGTACTCCCTTCGTTTTTTTTATAGGATAGAGATGAGATTGCGCGGAGTTTTAGGTGGTTTAATAAAATAAGATGTTAGTGTGGTAGATAAAATTATTATTTTATTGAAAAGTAAAGTGGTGTAAGAGAGAGTGGGGACTATCGAAGGAGTGAGAATTGATAAAGTAAGAAAGAGTGGGGATATTAGTGGGTAAAAATATATTATTAAATAGTAAGAGGGAGTGGGGACTATCGGAGGAGTGAGAATTGATAAAGTAAGAAAGAGTGGGGATATTAGTGGGTAAAAATATATTATTAAATAGTAAGAGATTTCCAAAAATAGAACTCTAGGTTATAAAAATAAAAACGGATGAAAATAGTAACTCTAGTTTATAAAAAAAAATGAAGGGAGTATATCTTTAAAAATATTGTTTCTTATCTTATGATCTTAGGTTTACTCAACCTATCGATGAATAATAATCAAGGAATACAAAGCCATTCTATTCACTACTTTAACCTAATTTGTCATCCTTCGGTGGGATTAACCTTTAGTTAAAACTATAGTTATTATTTTTTTTTTTCAAAAAAAAAAAATATTAAAAAATGCTTCCGCACTTTTTTAAAAGATCTTTGATATTGTTTAGTGTTCACAAATTGATGAACGTGAGTGGTTATTGATTGGTAGCTAGTGGTTTATGGTGTCTTAAGGCAAAGATGCAAACAAAAGCATCGATTTAAGGTTTTTTTTTTATTTAAAAAAATAAAAATAATTCAGGTCTCTTGTGTCGTGAGATAAGATATATCGGCTCTCCTTGTGTCGAGAGACAGGGAATATATTGATTCTCCTTGTACCGTGAGATAAGGTCAATAAGATGGTTCTCCTTGTGCCGTGAGACAGAGTTTGGTTTTCCTTGTACCTTGAAACGGCAGGATGTTGTACCTTGAAACGACACGACAAGTATATTGGTTTCCTTGTACCTTGAGACGACAAAGCAAGCATATGAAGATAAGAATGGACGTGGTTGTAGAAGATCACAAACACCAGCAAAGGGCGTGACAGAAGACCACGGACACCAGCAAAGGGACGTGGCTGCAAAAGTTTGTTTTTTTTTTTAGAAAAAAAAAAAAAATTGAAGGCGACATCAACAGAGTAGTGCAACTCGATCGACTTCAACAAAGTGAAAAATTTCCAATCGCAACGTTCGTGTTACTGCCGTTACGACTGCGGGAGGGTGTTAGAGATATGAGATATCGAAAAATATATGTGATATATTTTCCGTAGATATCATTAAGAGAATAATGTATTTAGGTTTATTTATATTAAGATAGTATTTAGTGAATATATCTTTAGGATATGATATATGTTTATAATAGTATATCTTTAGGAATATTGTTTCTTATCTTATGATCTTAGGTTTTGTATAAATACTCAACCTATGGATAAATAATAATCAAGGAATACAAAGCCATTCTATTCACTCCTCTACCCTAATTTGTCAATTTTACATATCATTTTGCATCCAAAAAAAACTATTATACATATCATTTTTTTCCCCTAATTGCATATGTTTGACATTAGCAGAGTTTATAAAATTTGATATCTTTAATTGACATAAATTAAACAAGATCAATTATGATAGAACTCATAGAAGGCATGACTAAAGTATATATGATCGGTGGATTTTGGGATTTTGAGATTTAAATCTGTAAAATAGATGAATTTGTTTTTTTATGCTCATGTTTTGTGATTGATCAAGATAGGAGCTTATTTCCAATTTCCCACAACCATGTTTTAGGCTATTCCTATTAGCTTGAAATAGGAGTTTAAGATCTTGTTTGGTAAAGAGATTTTTGAAGAAATTTTAGCTTATTGAATCTGGTAGAGATTTGGACACTATCAATAAACTAATTTTAGTGTTTGGTAAAAAGCTTACTAAGAGAGCTTTTCGGTCTCAAAAAGCTCTTTTTGGAAAAGCTCAAAACATGAGATTTTTTAAATTAGCTTATTGAACATTTAAACAGTTAATAATTAACAGCTATATATCAAACACTTTTATACAACGAACCATCTATTTACAACCAGTTAGTTAATTCAATTAATACAATCAGCTAGTCCAATTTGCTATATCAATCAGTTACTAGTTAGGCCCTGTTTAGTTCACCTTATTTTTACTTATCTAAACTTATCTGATCTAGTCTGGTCTGATCTGATCTGGTCCGATCTGAAATGATCTTATTGTCTGATTTGACCAAACTTTGACCTTAAGTGTACGATATTTTGTAAGGAAAAAATATATCAATTGGGATCTTGTTAGATTCGTAATAATGTGTATTTTTATTAACATGTAATTTTCATAATTTTTTTCATTACGAAATTAATAATATTTAGCGATAAAAAATTGCACATAAAACGGTGATATGATATATGAACTTATTTTTTTCTAATCTGATCTGATTTGAACTTATTTTTTCTTAAATAAGTAAAATAAGTTGAACTAAACAAGGCCTTAATCACCAAAAGGGCCTAAGTGTCATAAATGATTTCCCTTAATAATGTATCTCTTAATGTTTCTATCCCCAATGCTTGATTGCAATTTCATGAATGATTAAGGCCTTGTTTAATTCAACTTATTTTTACTTATTTCAGAAAAATAAGTTCAGATCCATCATCGTTTTATGTGCAATTTTTTATCTCTAAATATCTTTAATTTCGTAATGAAAAAAATTATGAAAATTACAAATTAATAAAATACACATTATTATGAATCTAGCAAGATCTCACTTGATACATTTTTTCCTTACAAATTATCGTACACTTAAGGTCAAAGTTTGGTCAAATCAGACAATAAGATCAAATCAGATCAGATCAGATCAGACTAGACCAGATCAGACCAGACCAGATCAGATAAGTTCAGATAAGCAAAAATAAGGTGAACTAAACAGGCCCTATATCAGGTTACCTTACCATAGTTCCTATTATCATTGAATCTAGTACCCTTTGTCTTAGCTAATAGCTAGTTTACATGATAATGTAAGGTAAGATCCAAGATTCGATCATGTAACGTCAAATTTTAACATTAATTTCCTTGATCCTTATCAGATAGATTATCATACATTTTATGTTATCTTTTGCAAACAAAAGATTTTCAGAAACAAAAGATTTACACGAAAACACTCTGAATATCATTCAAAGTTACGAGATGCGTGTTGATCCCAACGTTGGTGACTTGGTTTTTTGAAAGGAAACTTGATGCTACACATAAACTTCCAATGAGAAGTCGTCATGTCATTGTTAGCCAAAAAAAGGGGGGGGGGTTATTTGGGTTTAGGCGCCTAAATGCAAGATTGAGCGGAGAAAAAGCTTAGGCGCCATAATGCATTTAATGCATACTATTGTTAGTACTAAACAATTATATTATGATACTAATAAATAGAATTTGTTACTAGAAATAATAATGTCCTAGTCAGAGTATTAATGAAGAGAGGGTTTTTTACAAAATTGAATAATATATCATTTGGTAATGTTTCTAAACTACAAATCAAAAAATATTATAAAAGTATCAGTGAAATATTTTTTAATGCTGTTTCTAAAGACATCCATATCGATATATTTTCAAAAATGTTATATAGTTGGACAATATTAACCTTACTATAATTTTGTATTCTACCTTTATTTTGTACTTCTAATACCTATAAATATCGTTTTGTTATAAAAAATGGATATAACTTTAAAATAAAGTGGCGGAATATAAAAATAACATGTCAAATGGTTACAATAAAATATCGGATCGATTGTTCGTTACAATAAAATATAATTAACTGATGTGGTTTTATTCACCTTTGTGTTTAATCAAATTAATAAGAAGATTTCTAAATAATCCTCGTTTTGTTATTTTTATTACATCTCCGTTAGCATTACTAGTATGATCTCATTCCTTAATATTAATATTAGATAATTGATTAATACGTAATATTAGACACTTAAATTAATCTTGTAATACACAAATATTGACTCTCAAATTATTGTTGTAATACAAATACTGACTCTCAAAGGAGTAACTCTTGAAATAGTAGTACTTCTTGCTTTAACCACGCAAAACTAACGATAAAGCTTACATTGGACGATTTAAACCACGTAGTGAAGGGGTACAATCAAACAGTGGTGTGTTAGAATCAAACAATCAATAACATTTGTAATACAAAAAATAGTTATCAATAACTAATAAATAACCATTTAATTTTGACAAACCCCCCCCCCCCTTATACAAATAAAGTAGTTTATAACATCTTTAAAATAAGAAATAAAATGTTTGAAACTTTCTTTACTTGCAGGGAGATTTCTAAGTAATGACTATTAAATGGAATACTCAAGTAGGAATGCTAAAATCAAGTTGTGAAGGGTTAAAAGAAAATAGTAAAGGGTTAAAACTTAAAAATAAAACCAACTAAAATTTATAAAAATAGTTATCAATTACAAATAAATATACCATTTTTTCAAAAAAAAATATATATAATAAATGAAGTACAAATTATCGGTTACTAATTGCTTCAAAAAAAAATTATCGGTTACTAATACCATTTAGTGAAAAATTGAAAACATACAAATGAAGTACAAATTTTTTAACAAATTTATAACAAAACTAATAACGAGACTTGAGTTGAAGGGCTAAAATGAAGTAGTGAAGGGTAACAATTTATTAGTGGAGTGTTAGAAAAATATCATTTGGAATAGAAAAAATAGTTATAAGTTACTAATAAATATATCATTTTAAGAAGAAAAAAAAACGTAAATATATGCAAATTAAATAAAAGTTTTAAAATGTTATATAATATATGTATTTAGTGGATGCCCATTATACCCTTATGATTATTCTAGGATATTTTAGATATACTAGGTTTATTATTCTACAAGGAAACCCTAATTGTATCACATGTATATATATATGTACTCCTACATAATTCAGTAATAAGAATATAGATCTATTCTCTCCCCCACTTTCTCATCTTTCTCTTTAATTTCATAACACGTTATCAACACCAATCCTAGCCGACTGAGCGGATTCATATTGTTTATCATGATTGTTCTATACTACAATTTAAATTAGATCGCAATAGAAGGTACGCTTACGGTTTCACTAATTTTGCGTGATTAATTGATAAAACTTTGTTATCTATAATTATCAGCATGCATGAAATCGTTTCGGATTCTTTGGCTTTACCAGATTAATTGGTTTTGTTTGTGAAAAGATCTTATATATATACTATTTGATAATCATGGATACTGGTTGTTTGTATAAATTGCATTAAAATTAAAAATAAAATTGTTTGATATAATTATATAATCTCATATTGCACAACTTCTGCGACTAGTTGTTTATCAAGTAATCAACACATAACTTAGTGGATACTAGTATTAAAGGAAGTCGAGTAGTTGCATCAGTATTTATATGTTTTACTTAATACTTACCTATTAATAGTTTCCCAAACTAATACAATATTTGCATATAGTTTCTACTGTGTTAGTGCGCCACTTTATTATTGTTTAATCACTATTACGACCAGTTGAATTAGTTTTGCATTAATCACTTTACATCATATTGAAAATTACCTTGGTATTACCCGAGTACTTTATTATGGTGTTAAGGTTTTTATCTAAATTGTCATACTATGTTAGATTGTTAGTATTGAAGCTGGGTTAGGCAAATATCCTGGATTACTTTTTGGTTTAAGAATCATACTCTTTGTATTAGTTAATAAGCCTTATAGATGCGGCTATGTCATCATACGTTACTGTTAGGATATATTTACCATATATTCTATAGTTATCATACTTATTGTATATATCTTTAGTCAATGTTTATTCACCATAGTACTAGCTGTTAGTTAGCCTTTTAGGATAGTCAATATTTATCCCATATGTTCAGGGAATCAATTAGCATAATTTGTGCCTAACTTCTAGCTTGTATTTTACATTGGTTTATTACATCTAATTATTTAAGTGTTGTCTAATGTGAAATTTTTGTTAAAGTTTTGATGTCATACGATTGCTTCAAGGTATTATATATGTCGATTGATTGATAGCGACTCACAAGTATTTGTGACTGATTTGTGATATTTTTATGCTACCGTCATTAAAATTCTTTGCACTATTTTTGTAGCATACTATTTAATATGTGGTGTCAATTAAATTCATTGACCACGTGGATGTTTTAATTTGTTGATAGGAGTTGTATAATCACTATTATCTTCTTTTAATGTTGAATATGAATTTGAGTACAATCCTTTATTTTGTTAATCAAATATGAAATTAGTTGATTAATGAATTATAATTGTGATGATAATAATGGCTACTGCATGATTTTCTAGAAAGTGGGTAAATATATGTAGTGTACTGCTAGTAACTTGCAATAATCTAGTAATTTATAATATATTGCAGATGTCTTTCCATCATCCTTGGATTAGCTAGATTTTGTTCATGTACATGCACTATAATTACAATTGAATTGAACTTAGTATCATGGTCATATTACTATTTAAGCTGATAGTATTATAAAATAAATTGTCATGATGTTTTATATGTGATCAAATTCAATAGTATTTGATATTATATGTCTACGTACAATTGGATTATTAGAATGATGAAGTTATTTGAACATGTAATTATCGTATATATGGACCTAAAGTTATTTAATTTATGAAGGCAAGGGTCAAAGACCCTCAAGAATAATACGAATACATGTATGTGACCTAGAATTGACTAATATATAGTTTTTAAAGTATGTTGACTAGATTGTCCACCATGTTATGATGTATCTTTCTTTTGGTTGGATATTCTTGACAGCAAACTTTGGGTGAAATCAAGTTGGTGAATGATAGCTAACTAGATTCACTAGCTTATTCCCATAAGTGAATGAGAATTTACATGATTGAAAGAAAACTAAGCATGTTTCCATATATGATGTTTTAATTCATGAAAAAAAAATCATAAAACTGAAAGCATGAGTGCTTATTATCTATTTGAGCAAGAAAATAGTGCTTATTAGTTCAAGCAATTGAACATAAAATTGTGAGAAAATCTCTTTATAATACATTCATTATGCCCATACTTCTATTAAATTTCAATATCAAGATTAAAATAATTGGGCAAAAGTTACGAGTAAGAGTTTATAAGAATAATCTTATTATGCTTGATACTTGCATTGCTAAAAGAATTTATGCCTTAAAAGGTGGAAGATATTTAAAGGTTGTTGGATTCATTTCATGCCCCATATGCACAGATTAGGGAGAGATTGTATTTATTCCATTATTTTATGTAATCCTTGCACATAAATAATAAAATATATTGATGGTCAGTTTGGTACATACATTAACTTAATTATCAACGATTTATTTAATATAAGTGGTCACATGTTAATTAAATATTTTGAAATTATATTATTTTGACGATGATATAATAAATGTCTTTGATCATATACTAGTTGAAAATGCTCCAATTAAAATTGATGTCCCAGAAGGACAACATCAATTGGTGATAAACCTATAGCACGCCTGAAGCGTGATAGGTCAATATGTTCAAAAGATAATTAAGTATCTTCGAAAAGGAAATGAGCCACTATTGACAATGACAAATTTGAGGAAGTGATAAATCCCATTACATTTCTAGAAGAAATCACTTTTAGTAAAATTCATATGAGTTATGATTATATAAGAGACTCCAAAAGAGTATGAAATGTCCAATAAGATTAAAATGTATCAAGATTATAGTCAAAATTCCAGCAGAATATGAGTAATTATTGGATAAAATATTAGTATATTGTCTTGCCAATTGTATAAAGAAACACATATTAGTGCTCTAATATCACATCACATATATTATGGCCATGCATAAAGTAACTTTAATAAAGTGATCACTTGTGTTGGAAAACTAAGCAGGGTTCAAATTCAGAGAAGTGATTGGATGTGATAATTAAATTAGGCCATCCGGGTTTAATAATTACCCGTTAAAGAAACTTGAAGTTTCATTTGATATAAAAAATAATGTGCTGACGCTCTCTCATGTTAGAAATATGAAAAGAATTGAATGGCAAGACTTAACATTGAGATTGAGCTATACTTGAATTGTGATTTTTAATAGTTTGTGTTAAAAGAAAAGTTCAAGAGAAAATATATTGGTTTTTCTAAATAATTGGTGACTAGAAGTTCACTAGAATAATTTATATGCTGACAAATATTAGGTGACCAAAAGCTCACCAAGTATAGGTTATATGTGAAAATTTTGAGTAACTAGTATCATACTATCAATGTTTCTAGTGATCCTAAAGATCACCACCTAGTGTAACTACAAAAAAATAAAAAAATAAAAAAAAAAAAAAAATTAATTATGTTTGTATAACAATTCTCTTGATTGGGGCTATTGTATGTCAGCACATAAGAAATAAGAAAAGAAGAGAGACAACTGCACATCACATGTCTCCCCGCTGAGAACTTGATATTCATGTAATACCTTGTATTTTTATATGTATTTTAATTTAAATAAGTATTTTCTTAAAATTATTTAAATAATTCGAAATGAATTATTTAGGGTTTTTCATTAATTTAAAAAGAATGATTTTTATTAAAAGTGTATCTTAAATTATTTAATAATCTTGAAAATATTTTATTTTATGATTTAAAAATATCGGGGCACATTATTTTATAAAAAGATAATTTTTAAAAGTAAAAGTTTTAAAGAAAGTCAAAATCCTAATTTGATTAGGAATTCTAATTTGAGCAGGATAGGGATTATTAAGGGTAGTAAGTAGGAGGTTATGAGAGAGGGTATAAATACCCAGTATATGCCTAAGGTGGAGTGCACCAAAGGTAAATTCTCTTTCTCCTCTTATTTCCTTTTCTCCTTAATTTTTCCCCTTCCCCTTTATTTTTAATTTCAACGTTTTAATCACGTTTAGATTCTAACTCGTCCGAATTTTACAAAAAATAATGTTTTTCGTGTATAAACAACGTTTTAATCAAAACTCACTGTTTGGCAGTGAGCACCACCCTCTTGTGGCCAAATTCAGCCTCTAAATATGATTTTCGGGCAATTTTTGATTTTTAACGAAGGTTTAGTGTTCTAATATTCAGATTTAGTTTTTAATCAAAAAGCCCCAAATTGAAAACTCTAGGTTTCTAAATTAATGTTTATTGATGGAATTTGGTTGTGGTTGATTAAAACTATTGAAATTAATGTTTTTAAACTAAATTACAACAATTTTATAAGTTATAATAATGCTGGAATTTTTATACATAAGCTATACTTAAGTTTCTTGAAAAGATTTTTAATTACCCATTAATTGGGAATAAAAGTAAGGGTTTTAAATTAAATTTCAGATTATTTTAGAGGGTTTATGAGTGATTTAAAGAGAGTATATATAGCTGGAAATTTGTGAGAAAGAGGTATTGATTATTCTTTATAATTTTGGTTTGTAGGAGACTTCTAAGTGAGTGATTTTATTTAGTCGTGGAGATTTTGAGATCATATTCAAGGTACGTTCGCGTACTTAGTAATTAGTTGAATATGTAGAAGCATGCTAGGCTTTGTGTAATTAATTCCAAGTAGTATCATGATAGGTGTTAGTTGGAATTGTTGATTGGATTGATGTTGGTGAATGATTTGTGATGTATGAATTGTTTATGGTGAATTGGTGATTGGAATTAATTATATTGGCATGTTGGATATGAACCACACTTTTATTATTGTCATGTTAGAGAGCATGTTTAATTAAACTAATTGTTTAATTTGGTTTGGATTATGAAAAAGGGAATTTTAATATGGTTCATATAATTTTTATTGATGCTATAAGCATGAGAAAGGAGCTATTTAAGTGTCTTAGTACATAGGAATAAATTTTATTGCGGTGCTTATTATGCACTTAAGGTGTTTCTAACACCGAGGGATAGGATTTGCGGTGCTTTATGCACTTAAGGTGTTATTTTAGCACCGAGGTAGTTTAAAAAGGATTCAACACTAAATTTATGTGGTCACTAATTATTCAAGAATTAAATTGGTATGTTTGATTGCTTGAATAAATTATTGTGTTTGGTTTGTGTTGGGGTTTGAGAGTCATCACCTAGGTTGCACCGATACGGACACAGACACAGACACGAGTACGATAAGGACACGGAAAAACGACAATCCTAAAATAGGGTACACGGGTACGACAAATAACAAGACAAATAATATATAAAAAAAAACGAGATTTTGACAACCTATTCAACAAAACACTAAATAATTAACCTTAAAACAAGTCATTTACCGTAGCTAAATAATATTCTCCTAATTCACATACAATAATGTGCTATGAAATGCGTTTTGAAGGCGCTCATATTATAACTCTTACCTTTTTCTCTCATACTTTACCTTAACTTTCTAATTAAAAAAGTTAAAATGATGAGGTGACATATCAAAATGCAAACCGGATCGTATTATAGTAGGATACGATTCGTCTCAAAGTGTCTAAATATATTAAAAAATCAGATGCAGTTTTTATGTGTGTCCGTCGTGTGTCGAACGAGTGTCGGTGTCCGACACGGTGTCGGACACGGACACGACCGTTTGGACGAAGTGTCCATGCATCCTAGGTCATCACCAAGTCTAATAATTTGTAAATAACGTAAAGTGAAAGAGATTACGCACCAAAACTCTTGGAACGTATATACCTTGAGTATGAATATATGGGGGGACTTATGGGGTTTTATACTTAACCATAACTTCTACTGGGAGTACAGGACGCTGTATTATCCTTTTTATTTATTATTATGCGTAGGACGTCCAGTCACTTCATGTGACATTTGCCTACCCGGTTAGCTCCCGGTATAGTTTACCTCAATTTATTGAGGCAAGTAGTTGGTTGGAAACCCGTTTGATGCGTAATCAAATTAAATAAACATTAGTATTAGTCTAGTTAGGTGTTGGGTGTCTTGTATGCTTGTTTACAGGTGCAACAAGGTAGGTTGTGTGTTGATAGGATGAAAGCATGTTAGTGTGTTTTATTACGCTTATGTACTTAGATCAACATTGCTAATTGTGTGTTTGCATGTTTGTTTGGCCTTGTCTATACCCACTACAACAAAACAGCTTGATTCCGATGGAAAAAATCCTTTGGAAACATCGGAAATTCCGTCGGAAATTGATCTTCGACCTTTTGTAGGAAATTCGACCTTTTCCGACGGATTTATTTCTGTCGGCGCTGTTTTTGACTTTAATCGAGAGTCCGTCGTAATTTTCCGACCGAAAAGATTCCGTCGGAATATACCTCTTCCGACGGAATTTTCCGTCGGAATATACCTCTAAAGACGGAATATTCCGTCGGAATCTACTTCCTTCCGACGGAAATTTCCGTCGGAAATGTTAATAAAAAAAAACAGCCCCACCCACCACCCCCACCACCAGCCCACACCACCAGCCCTAGCCTGAACCCACCCACCCACCTTACCTGAACCCACCACCAGCCCTAGCCACCTCCAACCCACCCAGACCGCCCCACCCAAACCCTAACCCACGACCACCACAACTAACCCCATCTCCACCCACCAACCGTACCCACCCACCACCACCCCACCTAAAATCGTACCCACCCAGTACCCCCACCTTAACCCACCTCACTTAACCCACCACCAACACCCAGTACCCCCACCCTAACCGAACCACCCAACCACCCAGCCTAACCGAACCAGACCCACCACCTTAACCCCCCCACTTAACTCTAACCAACCTAAATCCAGATCTACCACCCAAACACCCCCAAACCACAACCACCACTAATGTCGAAAATTAACAAAAAAAAAAAAAAAAAACAATCACAACCACAACCACATTCACAACCACCACTACTACGAAAACCACAATTACAACCCAAAAATTAACATAAAAAAGCAAAAAAAAAGAGAAAGAAAATTAAAATCAAGAAAACATAGCTTAACACCGAAATTGGATGTTAATTTCTCATCGAATTTGGTTTAATATGGCCAAATTCGATCATGAAACCTCTAG